>NW_014040231.1:37039-84539 GCF_001186125.1 Sphaeroforma arctica JP610 | reverse complement strand
GTCGGCGAGACATCGTTTGAAGAAGGTGAGTGCTGCAGTAGCCTTTCATATACTTACACTTCCATACCTAGTTGTAACTTCTGTAGTTTGTATAGTCTCATTGGATTGGCACTATGAGTGCGTGCGTGGCTGGGCTTATAGATATGCAATATGTACGTACAGGAATGTATGCAAGCACCTAGTATTTGTTTGTAAATTGTTTCGTTATATCCTTCGGTAGGGGTCATGCTTTTACTGGCCGATCAGTGGATGCCCTGATAGGCAAAAAGTCAGAAACTGGTTGCTAGTACGCTTTGATTTTGAGTGTAGCAGTTTCCAGTCATCTGGAGAATGACCTATTGGATGAATGTCGATCACAAACCAGGTTTCATGTATATCTCTGATCCTCGTATATGTATTTTACGTATATATATATATATGTGTGTGTGTGTGTGTGCGTGTATGGATATGGATATGTATATATATAAATATATATGAGCATGTTGAATTTACGTATTCTTGTACTGGATTCGAGTGTTGATGTGGCTATAATCCATCTGCCATCAGGAATCTGGGCTGGCATAGAGTACGATGAACCATACGGCAAGAACGATGGCAGTGTGGAAGGCAAGAGGTACTTCACCTGTGAGCCCAAATACGGCGGTTTTGTGAAATGCAAGTGGGTGGTATGTGGAGAATACCCAGAACTGGGCTTGAGTGATGATGAAGAGCTATAGGCTGGTATCCATTACGTATAGCAATAAAGCGCACATGATGCTGTAACATATATATGAACGTACTTAGTCGGGGGAGAGTGTTAGTGTAGAGATCCATCCAGCGTCAATGAGGAGCCTTGGACTGCATGTTTAGGCAGTCACTTCTCCGTAGCACGTGCGAGCCAGAGTCCTACCTTTCAGCGCAGAACACTATGAGCGTATGATTCCAGCATGATTCATATGATCCCAAGACTTTTGTCACAGCCCCGGTGTGCTTTTAAGTGGAGAGTGACATCCACTGAGCCACTGAGCTGAACACGTCTCCCGTAGTATGAGTCAGCAGCGATTGCTACGTCGCCCAAGACCCAGGCCACCAACATTTGAAATGCTGATTTTTCGGGACTCACAATGGGGTTAGACCAGGACTGGCCAATCAGAATGCAAGGAATTCCTGCAGAGCAGTTTATTAAATACATGCCTAGCATTAATATATATATATATATATATATATATATAAGTGGGGTTGACTGTGAAGTATTCTACCTCTGTTGCTAATAGGTTTATATAAGCTTTGGTGTGGGAAGATACGAATAAACATGAGAGAGTCGGTGACATCTGTATGCAGACTACCTATGTTGGCAGGCGATTGACCAAATACATTTGAGCCTTGCAGAAACCAGAAAGGCTATTACACCACGTGAATAGGTTAATACGATTATCGAGTCGAACTGGGTGAGATACGGTGACTCGATAAGCGACACGTTGCAACATCTGTTTAAGTGATATGCGGGAGGTGCTTGAGGATAGAAGCCATAGGTAACACATTCGTAATCATGGAGAACAAACAACGCGGCACTACAGATGGTGTAGCAATCTGAATAACGCATGCGATACTGAAAAATAGTAACAATCGCAAAGAGGCGGGTAAAGTGCAAATAACCTCGAGTGTAAACGTTCCATAATAAATATAAGCTCTGTCTAAGCTGATATGCCTTAAGTGCATTTTGGTTCACAGCAGCAATTGTATATTGTCTCTGCCACACTCCCACCCTGTTGTATGCCCAGTATAAGTCTCTGTAACATCTCGGCCTCCGACAATCATGCACCGCGCCAATCCGAAAGATACGTCTCTGTTGGCATTCTTTTCGGCGCACAGTTGTTGATGGATCGTCTTCATAATTGACAATAGATGTTCTTTCGAAGGCGCTAAGCGAAGGCAACGGTATAATAATCTGCTCAGAAGAATGATTCAAGAAATAGCACTTGGGCATGTATCTAGAAATTGCCATACCTTCAATTACTAACCCGATTTCAAGAGCCTCAAAACTAAGCTGTGCAGCTGAATGACAACAGTACATAATGTTTATTGGATACAAACGTAGATAAAGTAACGTTTGCTGTAATTCGGAATACTACCGTCGGCGATAGTTTTAACAATGACGGATTGGATTTCTGTGGCGACTTTGAAGCCAATGGTAATTTATGCGTGCTAAGCCCAACATGAAAGGAACCGCTTCATCAGTACAACCTGATATAGTGTCCCGATATTACTTTCAAACAAATTGACTTTGGCTCCCTCGTCTCCGACTCTTGTCAAGGTTTGCAATTGCAAATAAAATAATCTAACGCCAACTTCAAGTCTATCTGTATACCCGATACTGTGCTATAATGGGCAGTGAACGACCCCAAGAAACGACAGAGCCTCTTTGCTTTTCTATGCCTCTTGGAGAATATGAATACACATGTTTGTAAATACATGTCCAAATTTGTGTAGTGCAAGATACGCGTGTACGTAGTCGCATGTATTTACAAACTCATTCTGGGATGAACCATAAATATTGGGTTTTGTATATTTTGTTTTTATTTTTGAAAAGAAATAGGTGTGTATGTACATACTGGGTCTGCAATTCTGCGTCATTCTGAATGCCCTCAATCCGTTTTATTTCGAAGAGGTCCATTTTAGTAGGCTATGCGTAAACGCTTATTTATATTTATAATATACGTAAACGCTTTTTTTTATTTATAATATATACGTATGCTTTGAAACGTTTATACGGGGGTTAAAAGATTGGGGAAATCACAATCGGCCTAATACAGTATGCTCTATTTTATTTTTTAAAATGGACACTCTTTAGAGCGTAACCGCCAGATGTAGGGCCATCCCAATATCAACGTTAATTGTGAACGTATATTATTTAGTTTAAACGTAAAACTCAAAACGTATTGCGGTTAGACTGACTGACCGTGTTCGACACACACCGATCAGATAGACGCATTCTCTTCCAATCAAAACACATCTGCAACAGCTTTTTTTTTGTTGTTCTTCAACGTCTGCGATTCCCATCACAGTTGTGTGGCACAACATGTGACTAAAACCTCACTCTCTCCCTCTAGAGAGATATATATAAAATATATACACTCAGCAGTGAATTCATACGAAACCATACGCCACTTCTATATAGCAAAGCTGTAACAGAGAAAGATAAGTGTAGCAGTTCAAATATTCACCATGACGCAACCAAAGCAAACAGAGACCAAGCTGTGGGGTGGCCGCTTTACCGGCGCGCAGGATCCGGTGATGGAGGAATTTAACGCTTCCATTCGATTCGACAAACGCATGTACAAACAGGTATGACAGAGTGTTTGTTTACAAAGCAATCTTCGTTCTATTTGATAAGCGAATGTATGGACAGATATGACGAAGTGATCACCCCTGTTCATGCTTTGTCAGCAGTAAGGTTCAACGCTTTTATGGCGGTATATGAGGTGGCAGAATTTCGAGTGATTTGGAATTTACATTATAATAGTATTCGTTTTTCGTTTAGTGATTTGAGTTTCAAAGGAATACATTTAGTTATTTTATATTCGACCTGTGCACGCGTACGTATCTTTAATCTCATAGTCGGAATGTGTGCGCCATTCCTCATATGTCGCCAGTGATGCGAAACTTTGCTTCATGATAGCTGGTAAGGCGTTTTAGCACAATACTAGACGCCCTCATTGCAGAAAATTGGCCCACGTTTAAGATGAATGTGGATTATTGCATCGATCAATGACTGCTTCGTGTTCATTTAATATTTCAGTGTTGAGTATTGTATATCCATGTTGGTGTTGCTGATATATCTTTAAGAATATTGCCTTCAAGCTGTGTGCTATATGTGTGATACAAATAAACAAGCTACGAAGCTTGAATTGGGAGGTGTATCATACATATAACAACTCCTTTAAGTCCAGATATAACCTCGATGGAAACCCTCTAATGCCGCCGGATCTATAGTTCATACCCAGCATCTACATTGAACTTCTATGAACTTCTTTGCGGTAAAATCTCAACTATCAATATTAGGACATCGAGGGGTCGATTGTATACGCGAAGGCTATCGCTAAAGCAGGTCTCATTACGGACGCTGAATCTGAAACACTACAAAAGGGGCTACAGGACGTCTTGGAGGAGTGGAAGGCAGGGTCGTTTGTTATCAAGGTTAGTCCGATGTACCATTGCATGCGTCTGTAGGTCCTGTACATTTGACATGCCTAACCGGGCTTTGTAAGGAAATTCCCACTCGAATTGACACATTAGAGCACAGTACTGCAAATTATATTTGCTCTGGATTATAGTGTATGATTCCAAGAAACGATGTTATCGGATCCTGTAGATAATCGATACATAATGTTTCAGAGCATTTATCTCTGTCATTTTTGCTCCATAGTCCGGAGATGAGGACATTCACACAGCAAACGAGCGTCGTTTGAAGGAGATGGTGGGGGATGTCGCCGGAAAATTACACACCGGTCGTAGCAGAAATGATCAGGTATGTTTAATGTAGTTGCTATGTAAGCAAATAGACGGGATTAATACATGCATAAAGTGTACGTATACTCCTGCGAGATGCATCTCCAAAGAGTTTAGTACCATATGTCGTTCTGTTTTTCCACACTGTCCGCAATAGCAAAGACTCGGTGGACTACTGTGTCGTTGTATAAATATATCTGTAAATGCATACGCACTGATGTATCGATTGCGCTTGAAATGAGAGTACTGAACTTATGCTACAGAAAACCATTTGTTTAACGCATTGTCTAGAATAATTTGAGTGCCAGAATAGATCTGAAATGTTGTACTGGCTCCTTGAGTTGTCAGGTACTCGAATCATGTATGCGACGTATATATATATATGTACACATGTAGATATACATCTATATATAAATCTCTAGTGTTGCGTCGTTCGTCGATACTCAAACAGCCTATCAAATTCCACACCATGGCAGGTAGCGACCGACATGCGATTGTGGCTACGCGAAGAGGCGGCAACAATCAGAAAATATCTAGTGAGTTTAATCAGTGTACATCTCAACAGAGCACAACAAGAAGTAGACGCCCTCATGCCCGGTTACACACACTTACAGGTATGCTTATAGTTACTAGTAGATGTGTATAATTTGTACCACAACGTTGCAGACCGGAAGCCCTATCAAATTCAGTAAATGATTTTAAAGTGTAGCAAGTGTTGGCATATGACATGGGACCTTTAATAACGATTAAGATGTACCACAATCTGAATGAGTGTCAATTTGCTATTTTGATGGAGTCTTGAACCTGTTTGAATTATTTTGGTGTTTCCCCGTGTGCCGATGGTTCGTATTTCTGACAGTTGCTGTTACAATCGAATGGCAACTATGACCATATCATAATGGAGGTGGTCAGCTCGATTTATACTGCGACGGCGTAACTTAGATAGCTCAGCAGCAACGCTCTCGAGCTTTCAATCTGTAAAGGAGTGCTCTGGGGGCATGTCTGTTGCCATTTGCTCCACTAAACATACAACACTATGCACACATACACATCAAACATTTAGGATTATGTACATATACACACTAAACAAACAAGCTTATACATGCGCTGTGCAGAATTCGCTATCTGAGTATCTAGACTTCTGTGGCACTAACATCACTGTTGTCGCTTGCAGCGTGCTCAACCCATCCGCTGGTCACACTGGGTGTGTTCATACGCCTCGCAACTGACACACGATCTGGAAGCTTTGGACTCTCTCATCCACCGTTTCAACGAGTGTCCGTTGGGCTCAGGGGCATTGGCTGGCAATCCCTTTGGTGTGGACAGGCAGTTCATAGCGCAAGAGTTAGGTAAGATGTATTACGGTATACTCTGGACTCGTTATTGTGCGTTCGCTGCCTTCGGGTGTGTGTTATAGCGTATCTGATGGTATGTGTAATAACTGACTCGCACTTAGACTGGAAAGCTTTGGCAAGCAGCCAACTGGTAGTGAAAAGTCTACCCAATGTCGTGGATTTTTGTTTCTGCTGTTTTCTGTTGTTGCATTTGATTATTTGATAGTTTTTTATGTCCACTTACGCGATCAAGTGCGCGCGTTATGCACATTATTGGGCCAGAGAATTTGAGATAAGCGTATACGATCGTCCCTGGAATGAACACTTGGTCTAAATTCTTGCCACAGTTTAGCTTTGAAATTTCTGTGCAGGGATATGAATCTGTATGTGTGGGATTCACAAGCATGTTTACGTATGGGTAAGCCGTGTCTGATATATACGAACCTTGATTCTCTCGAACAGGGTTCAGAGGGCCTACAGCCAATAGTCTCGAGGCCACCCGTTCGCGTGACTTCATCACAGAGTTCTTGTTCTGGTCATCGCTAGTAGCCTCGCATCTGAGTGGGTGGGCTGAGGATCTCATCATATATTCCACCAAGGAGTTTGGCTTCATCTCGGTTGCTGATGCGTATAGGTAAGTTCAAAATGCACGCATGTTTACGGAAATATATAATGCATATGTCCCTAAGAAACAGCTTGTGTATCCCGGGGTGAGCTTGGCTGAACCTGGACTGTAGATGAGCCGTCTCTCGCGTGATTTTGGCAACTGATACATATGCGCGCGTAATTGAGTCTTACATTATTTCATACTAAATTTGTAGAGTCGTTGGCCGCCTTAAAGCGAATAGGCTTGAATGTGGAGTTTCTGTATGCATGCGTTCAACAAAAATTGTGTACGATATACATACCACCGTACTGTTGCAAACTTTGATCACTTGTACATCACCTTCCCCTCTTGAAGCTTAACAAGCTACATAAATAGGGTCACTGACGTGAGCGTGCAAGTTTATGTTATATACACAAAGGCTCTAATATAGACGCAAGCAAGTGCATTGATTATGTCTTATTCCTACACCCACTTCCCCGTCATCGCACAGTACGGGTAGTTCGCTTATGCCACAGAAAAGAAACGCCGATAGTTTGGAACTCATCAGAGGCAAGAGCGGTCGAGTGTTCGGTCAGGTAGGCTACATTTATCTATTTGAGATAGAGTTGTCCAGGCTGTGACTCAGTATCTAATTGACCCTTTGGATAAGGGCGACCCGCGGGGGGGGGGGGTTGGATTGGTATAGGATCGCGATAAAGTCAGTTTAAATGTTTGGATCCCTTAATATCTATGTTCGAGTGAGTTTCTGTTGCCGGATGAACTGTTTGCACTGTACCAGGCTGATCATAACCATGGCATAAGATCGCATTCAATTGTCAAGCTTTGTAGAAGGTGCCTTTATACATGGGGTTCGAGAGAAGAGTGGATCGGTGTGTATATATACTATGTATTGATTTGCACCATCATTTGACTGGAGAGCACCTAACTGGACCGATCTTAAGTGTACCTCCATACATATTTGACGTAGATCGCGGCGAAATCAATCCCTGTCAGCATGTGCGCGCGAGTGTGCGCAATTATGTCTCACGTGCATGTACGATTATTTGCAACTGCATATGGAAACACGCTACCTTGTGGACATGAATATCACGTTTGGCATGGCACACTTCATGCGTTCTGACCCCCACCAACTCCTGTGCAACCTTGTGTGTATGCAGCTCGCTGGATTCATGATGACCATGAAAGGCTTGCCCAGTACCTACAACAAAGACATGCAAGAGGATAAGGAGGCTCTATTCAACGTTACGGACACGTTGGAAAGCCTCTTGCAAATAGCTGGTATGTGTGTGTGTGTGCTTGGCCGTTGTCAGAATACACGGTGGCTCTAATAATTTTAGGTACGCCCACCCCTCCTATTCATATCTTTATTGATATGTGCTTGGCTGTAGGTACAGATTGAGGTATTTATACCTACTTATTATGGCTTTAGTGGGGGGGGGGGTAGGCACCCTCGTTGTAATAGACATACAGTGGAGTCGGTTGGGATTTACTATAATTGATACGCAGCCTTACCAGTCTGTACAATCCATAAGGTTTAGTATCATAAAAACTAAAATTCTCGTACACACGCTCGTACTTCTGCGTCTGTTCACATGCATCGATGCGATAGAGGGGGTGATGTCAACGCTGACAATCGATGAGGTGAAGATGAAGAGCGCTCTAGCGATTGAGATGCTGTCCACTGATGTCGCGTACTACTTAGTCCGAAAAGGGGTATGTGCACTCAACGAGTGTATTCGTTATTCAGCATGCACTCGTGGCGTAAATGTCTGAAGCCCATACCTTCAAGCCCATACACGGCGAGATGTGTATATAGCTACCACAGTGGAGACCGCGTCTGTATCTTGATGTATAATTCTGAGCTTGGCATTCTACCCTGAAACTCGGTAGATTTTTGGTTTCTTTAGTCTCTTTTCCTTGTCTGGTAGTTAATTTATGCGTTGTATGAGTGACAGGTCATCTCTGGTAGTTTTGCTCTGGGGTAGGCTTTCTGTGGACTCATTCTCACTTACTGCCTTGCTATCATTTCCACTATATCTCTCGGCTGCCATTGGCGATCCGTCGTAGCGTTTCAGCACCACAACTCTTGTATTTGGTGGTTTCGTATCTGACATCCCCTCCATGACGCTGTGTATCGGTTTTTGCTCAGGTTCCGTTCCGCGAGGCGCATGGATTGGCCGGAGAGGTCGTACGAATGGCCGAAGACAAGAAGTGTGAAATGGATGGGTTGACTAAAGAAGGTATAAATGCATTGTTCATTTTTCTCTGCCTCGTTGTATGGCGCACGATGTATGGCGGTAGGAATATCGATCCACTATTAAATGCGATTTTGCAACCATTGAATGTAGTGATTAACTATTAGGAATACGTGAACTTTGGAATATTCAGAGGTGAGGCACGGCGTTTTGACTCAGCAAAGTTTATTATTGGCGAATGTGTTTGAATTACCTACTCCACAAAGCGTGTTATCTAATGAACATCCGCAATCGCCGTACACACGAAGTTGTATAAACATAAGTATGTCTTCAATTTCTATGCTACTCAGATATGCGAACGGTGTCCAAGCACTTCGGAGACGATGTCACTTCGCTGTGGGACTTTGAAAATAGCGTCGAACAGGTAAGGGTGGCCGCAGCTGTTTGCACTGGAATTTTAGACCGTTCCGCGTCACTTTCATTCTTATAAATTTATCAATATCTGCGTGCGTAGCTAGTTGGCAATTTTGGTTGCGTAGTGTTCTGAGAAAAGAATGTCAATTCATGCAGTTGTAACTTGACGAGAAATCTATATATTCCCATACAACTCCAATGCATAGTTTGTTCGTCCCCACCTTATTGCAATCATTGCCACATAACTGATCAACTGTTCTTTGTAAATGCTTTAGACGCAAGCTATAATCTAACAGCTTGTATAGTTTTGTCTATAAGGCACTACAAACCACTAATTCATTTCATATCTATAATACTGCAGTATCAAGCGCAAGGAGGAACATCGAAGTCGTCAGTGCTCGGACAAATAGAGAGTTTGCGAAAAGAACTGGGTAGTGAGACGTCATAAATATAACAATTAGCATGCACGCATCATCTATGAGTGACGGTAGGCGCTCCATCATCTATAAGTGACGGTAGGCGCTGGCCAACTAGAGTATCCCAGTCAAGCATTATTAAAATGGTATACCCCGTCTTACAAAGTAAAGTAAGGACTGCGCACATGTAGAGGGCCACCGCTGACACAACAGATTTTTTTGTATTTCCATTGGAAACAACTTGCCTACGGCAGCAGATGTGGCCAACTGCATCACCCAGTCGAGTGCTGATGCAAATAGGCGTGTACTGCACTAGTTTTGTGTTGTTTTCATGGGTGAGTAACTCCGTTTGTTTGTATTTTCTGGCAGAACATGTACATATAACCATAGTCTTCTGTTTGATTTAGAAGGCTATGATTAAAAAGGGTATGGTGGCACTGTTATCTGTTGCATGATCTATATCCATTACTAGAAACAACACTGCACCATCATAAATTTGTAAGTCACTTGAATGAACCATGGTTGTCTGTGCTAGTTTGTTCACCACCGTTTAACCCCTTTCTATTGCAATATGATGCATAATTGTATGTGATGCCCCATTGGCGCCAGAAACCTCACATGTATGCTATTGCTTTCATACTTTTGCGTACTAGACCTTCAAACCATTTCCCGTCTTCAACGTCTACTTTCTCTCGCGGAACTGTGTTTTTCTACCACGTATGATCACCATTTCATCGTTGGCAGACACCAACGTTCGCAACTCCATCGCGGAAAATGTGTTTCTGTTACCCCGTTGCGTACATTCAAGAGTGTCATAGGCAAAGTCAGGGCAGACCCAGCAGTTTGGCTCTCAACGTCTTCGCGCTATTAATACTCGGGTCTGTCTGTGTGATAAGTATCGCTATGCCGGCCAACTGGCTCAAAAACAAAGTCTCGCTAATAAAATGAAGTTTAATACTGGCTCCTTGAAAACACCATAGAAGAACAAAAATAGAAACCGCAATTATCAACGTTTAATCAGGAGCTTCTCTCGGGATATATTGTGTGCAACAGCTACCAACGCAATTGGAAGTGAGGGGTTGTTTGGTGGTGCTAGGATGACCCAAACGCACTCTGTGAATGAAAAAGACAGAGTCCGCCGTCATCATAGCAACCATGGCCAAACGTTGGAGTCGGTGCGATCACGCCTTACGGCTTTCGTGAAAGTACGTCATATGGTTAGCGTTTGATACTTGGATAAGGATGTGCACACCCGCGCGTACACTATTGGTGCAAGCTCGGGGGTAGTAGTTCGGTGGAGATATGATTTTGACCTACGATAACAACTGCGTCTGGCGAGGTATACCCAACTCCGGGGGCACTGCAGCCCAAAGGTGGCGTGCGTAGTGGTGAACTTAGCCTCTGCGGTGTCGTGCTCAGCTTAAGTCGTCAAGTGCGAATCAGCGCGACCTCCAATCGCTCTCAAAGCCCATAAAGACCCCTCGCGGGAGTGTCTCTACAACTACAACTCAATGCGGCCGGCATCTGGCGACGGCTTCGCCCTTACCTCCCCTTCAGCACCGGACTTGCCACGGGCCAACTCCACATAGGCACGCATACATAGGCACGCATGTACTTCATATCACCCAGTTCACCACACATAGACTGGGTGGTCTGCTTCTCGTAGGCCTGTCCATTGGGCACATACGACACATCTTTGCACACACCACACACATCAAACACCTCGCTTCAAAGCGGCAAGGGTTCGAATTTGCTCCAGATAACGATCACACAAGCACGGGGAGCAGCACTGAGGCGGGCACACCTAACATATCATGCACTGATTATCAATAAAAGTGTGTATATTCCGTCCATCCAGTCGCTACAACATACCCGTCGCAGCGTTGAAGTATCGGATGGTGGGCCACCCGCCCTGGCCCGCACCGTACTTGGTGATGCGGGTCTTGCTTAGCATGACGTCGAACACTATGTTGTCAGCGGCATGGTACTCTGGGCGGATAAATGCATAACTAGTGTCAGCTCAACACAATGGCCACGCCGTCGTATGGCTAGTGATATATAAACGTGACACAACTGGCATTGATCTGTTAAGACTTGCTATGACGGGTCACATACTTCTAACGGGCCAAGACTTGCTATTTCGTATTGACTAATGTGGTAAACGGCCGGTGTGTAGGCTGGATTAATTGAGGATACCGAGATGACTAACTATGAATTGTCCACGAGGGGTATTGATTATTCACTAGGGGAGTTCATTACTCGATACGGAACTTGGTCAAAACCTCACAGGCAGAGTGTACCATATATGAGTTCGCATACACAGTATCTGCACCTCTAATCCAAACAGATCATATGCTGCCAACTCTTGGGATCAAAACCACCAATCCATCAAAACGAAGGAACTAATCTTCCGAAGGACCAAGTGGCAGCTTACCTTTCACAATTACATTCCAGGCCGGAACCTTTAAGGTCCAGAGTATGGTTAGATGAAGAAAGAACAGAGGTGACAAGTGAGTATACCAATGAAGCCACGAGATATAAAGTTTTTCAAGATGTATGTAGATAGATACAATAAGCGGTCGAAAAAAAGCGCACAGCAGCACAAAGCAAGAAAACTAATCAACAAACTCGTCAATAAACTCTAATATATTTTGAGCATAATAGTCAGTGATTCGTGTTTCCACAATTATCCATGCAGCTAGAGGCAGAAAAAGCGTACGAGAAGTTTCATTAATACTCGCAGGCCGCTATACCTATCCATGGATATATGTTGAGTAGTGGTCAGTGATCTTGACTGGCTATACAAAAGTTCTCCGTGCAACTAAAGACAGACAAGAGAACGAGCAGTTCCTAACCGAGACTTTAAAAGGGCTTATACCTGCTTGACTATCAAGAGCCATATCTGCATTTGACTATTTAATGGCTATACCTGCATTTGACTATAAAAGAGCTATACCTGCTTTTGTCATCACCCTCACCCAGCGGACGCAATCCAGCGCACCAGTAGCGCTTTGTCGGCCTTGAGAGTTTCCGTGATAAGCTGACAGAGAGAATGGGGTGATTTTTTGTGTCAGTTCAATACTGAGTGAACGGTCCGATAAAACAGAACTTCGAGTACCAATTTCTAGAGTGGAAAGTTAAATTAAAGTTTGGCAATGTCACACTACACAGCCCTATATTGGCCGGTCTCTAGGTGTTAGGACTTGGATCAATCACGCTATTGTCATGTATGAATGTAAGCATGCACGCACGACCACAGCGCACGTATACGCACACGCATGAAAGTAGAAGTACAGCTGTATAGACGTACAGCCATTTAGAATACTGCTCGTCAATATGAACATACCCTGTATGCATATGTATGTATCTGTGAGTAATCATGTGTGTGCATACAAACACGGGCGTAAATCTTCCGTATGCTGACAATATATTCACCATACACGTGAAGATAGCCTCATAATACTCTCATATAGGGAAGTGTGGACCTTGCTGTCACAACGAATTCGCCATAAGGAAGTTACATGTATGAAAATTTATGTCTAAAACATACTCGTAGCAATATAAAGCATCAATACATATACTTTCTAAGGTTTATTCATTGACTACATCAATTTTAATGGAGCATCGTGACCACAAGTACAATATGCACAATACAGGTTATTCGTGAAACAAGAAGAAACAAATCAAGTCGAGAAACAGATATTAATAAAAGGGCTGCGAGAATGCTCGCAGTGTATACACATCACTAATGAAACAATATATTTAACACATTCGGCGTAATAAATTTCCAAAGCCTTTTCCCTTCCAGAACTTTCTAGATCTAAATATAAATATGAATCACTAGCAGCGTACGATCGCTAGTGCAATATACATTCGTCACCAATATCCTCAATCACTATTATGTGATGAAACACCACAAACCAATGCAACCGTCAGATATATACTAAGCATCCACTGGCCCAATATCCCATGCAAATGACGCCGCACAAACACATACACATACGCATTTAGAGACCGATTGAGGAGGCAGACCTGCACATACGCATACGCACGCAGCAAACTGAAAAGTATATACCATCGCTTAAACAAATACCTCGTGCAGATGCGATCCGTTTTCAATATCGGTACTATACTCCCAGTGGTCAGGGGGATATATGGCCACACTCACACTCACGAAGAGTGTGAGCACCGCCACTATCAGTAGTAGCGCCTGCCTCATTTGGTGCGCCATACTGCATGGGCAATACTATGTGAACAGGTACCATTACGACGCGAGTTATTTACCTAATCTGTTGTTCTGTACAGTCATGAATCAAACCTCTGGTTTTCGTCCACCTTAATTGTTGTACATTTCTGGCGGCTTTCTCTGCCTAGAACTGATGCCAGTTTGGCCAAGGTGATGCGAAGCAAAAGACAAGGTTACAAATAGTGCCAACACAGTCTAGCATAGATCCGCATAATAACGGATAAATAAAAGTTAGTGTTGAGGCACAAACACTTTGAAATCAAACTCCAAGCCATTTCCAATCCATCTCACAAGTATGATCACGAACAAGGAATAGGCACTCTCGAACAAACAGAGGCAACGCTTAGAACAAACAGTAAAAATATAGTTCATGAGAAACAAGACATGCTAATAATTGGATGGGGTTGTAGACATACACGATTGCAGTTAGATCACATTAAAGTCACAACGACCTTGAAATACAACGTGCATAAGTGTTACAAAGTGGAGAAATACAATCTCACTAGGCACAGGATCTAACATCAAGCGGTGAAGTTAACATAGCCACTGTTCGGAACAAGAACGAACATCAAAAGGTGACGTTCACATAGACACATCAAGATGTGACGTCACCAGGACCGAACATCTCATTTGAGATCACCCACAAGAAATTAAGTTCTCACATGACGAAATAAACATAAGTAAGTCCACACGTGACGAAATAAGCTTGACTAACAAACACTATTTAAATCCTTCCAATCACAGGAAGGAAAGCAATAAGCTACCGTACCATACAGAACGGTCAACACTTCCCACGGAAGTGCAGCAAAGCAACAACAATACAAAAGTAAGTAAAATATCTTCCAATTTTTATTGATTTTATATAAATTATTACCAAAGACAAGGGGGGTGAAGCGCGCATTTGCACAAAATATAACAAGAGGCTTTACTAATAACCTGCAGTATACCACACACCCATCACAGACAACTCAAGCTGCCAACGGCAACCAGAGCAGGCGTGTATGGTGGTGAAGAAGGAAGTGATGGCACGGATGGCGCAAATGTCAGCCCAGTAGAAGGGCCAAGCCCAGGTAGTGGCTCGAGTCAGCCTACACCTGGAAGTGTTCCCATATTAGCTTCAGCAATGCGGTTGGAAATAGACAAACGCATCTGACAAGGCAATCACGTCCTGGTGAGTAAATTTGTGTCCAAACCGGAACAAACAGTATCGATGCCTATACCGACTCTGCACAAGATGAGAGTAGACATTCATGACCAACAGCCAGAACGACGCATGCCACTCGTGGATGAGGAACTCAGACGACGATATGATTTAGCTATCTACGAGTGTGGTGACGATGAAGAGGATGAACTTATTCAAATAAGTCAATACATTAGTGAGTTAGAGCTCATGCGTGCACGCTTAGGCGACCAGATAAAAGAACCAGCCCTTGCAAACCTACTATGGACTTCAGAATTTCCGAAGCTCCCTAAAAATAATTACTTCGTGGTGGAAAATTGCGAAGACATTATAGAATTCACTACACAATGTAGAAACCTATTCTTAGGAAAGTCCGTGCCACTGTGTCAGTACCCCGCACTAGTAAGAAATCTATTAGATTCCACTTATGCAACGGAGATGCTCAATAACTTCAGAGACTCTGAAACACAGACAAAAAAAGCATTTCAAAGATCCTGAACAGTTCAATAGAATCATTATTAACAGACTCATGCACCATCCAGTAGACTACCTGTTAGAAAATTTTCTCAATGATATGCAGAATAAGACACTGAACGTTGAAGATCTCACAGAGCGAGCGCACAAAACAATGAAGATGTTAGAGGAGCGCTACCGCAAATCAGACAGATGAACTATACACTTGCAAATTCTCAAGGTCCAAAGATACCAAGCACTTACGTACCACGGACAACAAGCGCAAGTGGATGCGCTCATCAAGGCAGACAAACAACCTGATTGGAGTGAGGGTCACTTATCGGATATGAATTACATTGTGTTTCACGCTATGACTTAGGCGGACATAAGAACGACATCCAAAGTGCAGGGAGATCATATGCTAAGATAGCAGCTAAGAGAGCAGCGCAAGCAACACAATATAAAGACAACCAACCACGGCCAGTTTCATAGTAGCACTACTACTACGAACAAATGACAGAGACCGGACAACGGTGCACCCAATCAAAACAGGTACAAGAATACAAAGGGGCGCATGAGGAGCGTGCATGTCCTTATTGTAAAGTGATGCCAGCCCCACACCGGTTCAGTAAATGTACCATGTAGGTTTCAAAACAGGCCAAGCAGGCTGAAGAACAGGTAAAAAAGAACATGCAAATAGCAAGACTGTTGATTACCTCCGGCAAGGTAGAAGACATCACAGAGGGTGATGAGCACTGAAATAACTGGTGGGCGAAAGCAAACATGATTAACCTGGCTGACAGGCTCAATGTATATACCGATGAAGAAACGTTGTTAATAAATGCAAATGATATAGATTACCAACCTTTATCCTTACTTCCCACACTACGAGACCAACGCTTACATATTGACATACAAAGTAATGGCAATACATACAATACACTAGTAGACTCGGGCGCACAACGCTCATACATGGACAAGAGTGTAGTAACAGAACTATATCTCTCCGTCAGAGCGCAACTATATAATCCTCTCAGTACTGTTTCCGCCGAAGAGATTTTATTTAGTTTCGTTGTCGCTCTATTCTGGGGCGAATCCGAGAGACTCATAAAATCCTATCTTTAGAAAAAAGGAAATTAAAAAATTTAAAAAATACTTAGCCTCTATCAGACTGGCACATCTGGTTGGCTTATCGGAGGATAAACTAGGTAACGTTAACAGTACCTAGAAACCTATATTCGGCTGAGCCATCTCGCTACCGAAGTATTCAGATACAAATAAAATTGGAAAGTAAAATAAAGTTTTATTAATAGAACTAGACCAACTCTTTATGTTTGGTATTTTACTGAGGCCTTTTAATGGCCTCATCAAAATATCTGATATGTTAAATGGAAAAGGTATTAATTAATAAAACCATTAAAACCCATTTTAGGAAACTTAAGTACCTCGTGCTATTAAAAGCACGTTTAATAAAACTTGAGTTCCTCGTACTACTAAGAGTAAGTTTAGGAAACTTGAGTTCCTCGTACTGCTTAAGCGTACGTTTATAACATAGTCTATTGTGGAGGCCCGGCTTATTACACAGCCCCCACCCAGCTTTGAGACCCAAGAGAAGCAAGCTGCTCACTCAAGCTGATTATGGGTCAAAAAGCGAGAAACGAAAAACGGGTCAAAACATTAAGTAGCATAACATATAGTTAATGTTTCTCAGGCGGAGAAGTTAAGCGTTCTCGGTTACCCTGTGAGTTTTGGGCTTAGGTCCAGTAGGTCCGTGGTGGTCGACTGGACGTTTCTTACGCTTCAGTGTCTTAAGCACATATGAAGGATGAGCATTAAGGCTCAGGATAAATGCTGTAGGCGGATAAGTTTTAACTTACATTCCTTCAGACGATGGAAACATGCTATCTCTTTTAGCTTGTGACTTATGCAGGCGTTTACGCCATTTTCGATTAAAGGCTTTTGAATAGTCTTGATTATCGAAAGCATCTGAAGTCAACTCGGCTATTGTACCGTCTATAAAGCGTGTACGATAGTATGTATAGCCTCCCTTATCCGTTCTCCATATAATGTTTTTAATTTCAGAACGGTCAAGAGGGGCATTAGAGTCATGTCTTCTTGCGAGTATAATCTTTGTAGTCGGAATACGACTTGTGCCTATATTAAGCGCACTAGAACCATCGGGGTTATTTACCTCGTACGTTTCACTTTTAGTGTCTGCTACAGAGATTATATATGGACCTATTCATTTAGATGTTAATACAGTAGCATCGGAATACGTTGGTTGACGGATGTTAACTCTGTCACCAACCTGATACTCTGCTATCTTTTTGGTAGTGTTCCAACGCTTTTGCCTTTTTAATAAGGCTGTATTGCGTATTTCTCGCAAGCAAGGATATACAACGTTATAAATACGTTAGACCTTCTCTAACCGTGGTAACTCATGGTGATCAGGTTCGTCCTTGTTAAAGGGGATTTGTAACTCACTATATCTGCCACGAAAATAGTGAGCGGGTGTAGTTCCTGTAACCGGATCAGCACACTCGTTCATCTGTGTTTGTACCCACTTAAGGTGGTACGGCCAATCATCTGCATCATCCGTTAATGCAGTACGCAAGACGAACTTAAGTCGTCTATGGCGCGTTTCATTCGCGCCTTGCGTTTGCGGTTTATATGGCACACCTCCCTTATGGCATATGCCTGATACGAGTACTAGCGATTCCATAACGTCATCGCAGAACTCACTACCGTTATCAGTGCACATAATACCCGGCCACCCATGGTCAGCAAAGACTTGGCAACATAATTATGCCACGGTCTGCGTATTCTTATCCTTTAATGGATAGAGCAAGTTAAACCGTGACGCCACATCAAAGAAGTGGCATACGTAACGGTCGCCTGTGTACTCGGACGTGGGCAGGTCAACCAGATCAATGATGACCCTGCGCCATGGAACATCTTCAGTCACACTCTTAAGCGGTGCGAAACCATAGCGCTGGATCTGATTTGAGATCACAGTCTGTGCATGACTGATATACTCTGTCAACTAAAGTTGCCAGCTTAGGGTGCGCGATCCCATGTCGCTTAGCATATTTAAGTGCTTCTACTACGTTTTGGTGCTTCAGCTTATGATTTTGCTTCAGCCAAGCAAGAATGTTTTTATCATTCTGCTCTTCCAGAATAAAGGTAGGGTGTTGAGAATCCACTTGCGTGGTCTCTAAGTCTGTAGTGTTTCCAGACTCCTGTTCTGCTTTTGCATGAGCGTCATAAACGCGCTCATGTGCGTTAGATACACCTGACTTATTAAATAGTCGCATTATATGTGTATTTGCTTCACGATTGTCTTTCATTAATCCCTTTAAAAATAAGGTTTGAAAGACCTCGTGCTTGGACTTTATGTTATTAAACAGAGTCCTAGCTAGAGACTGACGCTTCTTAACAGTGTCATTAGTAGATTGTATTTCTTGTGCACAGACGTTAAATGCTGTGTTGCCTTTGAACTGCTTAACGTTCAATTGGGTAGAGAGTGGAATCTCTGATTCTTTGACCTTGTTAAGGAAGGTCTCAGAAGGGGTCCATTTGGTTGTTTCAATGGGACCTATACGACATATAATAATATGTCTCCAGGGCGTCTTCTGGACGGCTCGGGTACCCTGATATAGGAAAGTATCTACTTCCCTATCTATATATATTAGCTCGCATTGTATCATGCTGATCAATTTATTGAGCCATGGATCTTTACTCCGTAATGGGCAACACAACGTGATGGTAGCTTTATGTAATAGCTGGGCAATTAACTGCCATGGTGGATTAGCCCACGCATTATGTTGGGAGAGGTCTATTTGAAAGGCGTCTCCCTTAGGATGATTTAAAGTCCTGTAATTCGATAGTTGTGCATTATGATGTGCAGCAAACATATCTATGGTATGTGGCCCATATATCTTTTGAGCTAGTTCAAACCACCTGGGATTACATTTCCAGTCAGTGGCTAGTAACTCATGTACGGATTTATTAAAGTCCAGTACGATACGTGATAACATATCCGGTAAATGGTTATGTATTCCTGACAGATGTCTTATATCAAAATGAAACTTTGATATTATATCATGCCAGCGACTAAGTAATTGCGAGTCGGGTTTCATCTCTTTCATATATTGAAGAGATTTCTGATTACACATCAGCGTAAATGCTGTTCTGTATAAGTAATCTTGAAAGTGTGTTAGAGCTGCCACTATGGCTAATAGCTCTTGTTTAACAGTTGGATAATTCAACTGTGAAGCATTCATTGCTCGACAAAAGAATTGTATATATCTAGGTTTGTTATCTATAACCTGATATAATGCTATTTCAAACGGCACGCCATCGACTGGCCCTTGTACAACTGGGGCTTGTTGGACTGCGTGTTTGAGCGCTTTAAATGCGTCATCACACTATTTAGTCCACAAGTCTCCTGGTTTGCCTTTATGACATCTTAAGTGTCCAAAAGGTTTAAGGTAGTCGGCTAAGTGTAGTACTCCATCTGAAAAGAAGTTTACAAACCCACACATGCTGTTAACATCTCTTCTTGTAGTTGGTGTTCGCCAATCTAACAGGTGTTCTACCTTACCGGGGTCGATCTTATTACTTTCCCCAGATATATGGTAGCCTAAGAGCTGTATTTCGCTCATTGCGAAGTGGCATTTCTTCTCGTTAATCTTTGTCTCTTAAGGACTCGTCTGACTAATGCGGCGTGTTCGCCTGTAGTCTTAGAAAAAATGACTCTGTCATCTATATAGACTTGCACGTTAGGCATGTCTGCAAACATTTCTTCCAATACTTGTTGGAAGAATGCTGGTAAAGAGTGTAACCTGAAAGATGCACCTCTGAACCGGTATTGTTTGCCTTTCCACGTAAAGCTAAAGTATTTACGGTGGGGTTCATATACCTGCATTTGATGGTATCCTTGTGTAAGGTCTATAGTTGTAAACACTGTAGCACCTTCCATCCTTCGCAGTAGCTTGTTAATACGAGGTAAGTGGAAGCTATGAGTCGGCAATAATTTATTTATTGGACTCATATCTAAACATACTCTGACTTTCTTAAACGATCCGTCAGAGTTATGTTGGTCTACGGCTAGCAGTGCCAAGTTAACTGGCGTTTGTTGATAGTTAATTTCTATCACACCATCTGCTAGCCACTTCTCAACTTGTTCTTTTACAACAGCCTCGTGTCTCCAAGATACATAGTTCGTTGAGGGACACTTTAACTATGTAAAGTCTACCTTGGTTAAGTCAAGGCTGACATATCCGTCGTTAAAGCGAAATTTTGCCCAATCTGTGATCTTTATTTTCTTATTAACAAGAATCAGATCCATGATTTTGTCCGCAAAGTCAGGTATTAATGCCTTGACTGTGTCTGACGGGGGCTTATATGGATTCAGACACTTATCGTCTGATTGATCCTTTAATGGATCTATGTTAGTTAGTAGGCCAGTTACGTTTATATCTAGAGTGAGTAAATCACTCATTCCGACTATAATGTCGTACTTCTGTGACATCTTAACTATCACAGCTTGAGTAGTGATACTCCTATCATCGGCCAGGGAGATTTGAACATCTGTGGCCATAGTATCACACTTAGCAGTTTTATCATCAGCTAAAATGAGATGAGTTGTTTATTTTCTTCTTTCGATATCTTTCATTAATGCAAAGCGATCGGATAAACATGATATTTCGGAACCAGGATCAATCAACGCAAGGATTTTATTTTCATTCCAATATACAGGGATTATTACACGCTCATCTAAAGAGTCGTTGTATTGTCTGTGTAACGATTGTACCTGTTAGTACCGTCACTCCAACTTAATGTTGGGCTTTCTGTCACAAGACTTAGTGTGATAGCCATTGGTCTTCTCACACTTGTCACACTTAGTAAGAAAGTGTATACAGGTGGATGCATGTCTACCATTCCAATAACCGTTAGGGGTTAACTGGTACATGTCATATTCACACTGGGCGTCGGCACATTTCTTAATCTCCTTAAATGGAGGTTCCATGTCCTTCGCTCCTGCGCGTGCCCATTTATTGGGTCGCGTGGTTAAAGTGGAGTCGCGAGCACGTGTATGTTGGGGTCTCTCGTTTGAGGTCTGCCTGGATACGTACCCGTGATCGGTGAGCTCCCGCGGCTTCTTAACAGCCACTTTTCCCTCCGATGTTAATCGATGTGCGGGAAAAAGAGTGGATACAGGATCATAAAACTGTTCCCATGTAAGTCGGGATAGATGAAACTTTGTTTCATGTCCCTTGTCTCGAGCCTCAGTCGCGTGTTTACGTCGCAACTCGGTGTACAGACTCTCACGGTCGTTATTCCTTATGTTCTTACAGAACACGTGCATAACTAGGAATTCGTACCATCGCTGTGCCTTGTCCTTTGTTATATCGGGACGTTTCAGGTCAGCGTCTAACTTCAGAATATAACTCTGAATGGGCGTGTTCTCAGCTGGTTCATTTAAAATTGAACTCAGCCCAGGGCTACGCATATCCTTACTTAACAAGTATGTGACCAACCAACGCACAGCTGGCCAGTCACGACAAGTGTCTAGCTCATGCTGGTGTCGCTACAGGATCAGATAACTGGTATCTGTAGGGTCAAATGTCTGCATTAAGGCAGAGATCCATTGCTGGGGAGCGATATCATTCGTCTCCAGCATTACCGTAAACGCATTAAGCGTACGAGTTAGCGTGTTGAGGTCATGGTTGTTTATAAACTCGACCTGCTTGCTGTTGGCATCCCAGTTCGACTTAAGTCGACTGATCTGTCCCTTGTACTTCTGGTTGTCCCTGTGGTCTTGTCCACGTTGGGCCTGAAGTAATTGGTCTATGTGCTTTTGCTTAATCGTAATAATATTCGCATAGTATGCGACGTCATCAGCATGATGCGCAACATGGGCGACTTCCATTTTATTGGTATAGTCGTCGACCGATATATTCAGGTCCGTCACTTCGTCAAAGTGGAAATCCTCTGCGGGTTGGTGTAAAGCTGTGCGGTCGAAGTGATTAAACTCGACATCGTTCACACGTATATGGGGGTGTTTATTACCCCTTGTAAAGTTCATGGTAGAGGCCTTTCGGTGCTTACTTCCACGGATAGCGGTTGGTAATATAACCTTGGGTGATCCATGCGTCGGAATAACATACCCAGTCTTAACTGGTTTCCGACGATTATCTTCCCAATTTGGTACAAGTGGCGGAGTATATCTCCTTACCTCTGGGTCTATAATACCCTCGAGGACGGGTGTCAGAACAGGCGAGTAATTTGCCTGAACTTCTGGAGGTAGTGCCTCATAAGGTATAGAGACGCTGAGCACGTCTGGATCATATGCCTCAGGCGTAGAGCTTGAGTCTTTGGGCGTAATTGCCTGTCGACGTTCTGTCCACTTCTGTAGGGCTTCAGTTATGCCCAGGGAAACATGTTTGCATAAGTTCTGTGGATGTTTTCCTGATCTAATTAATTGATCTACATGTTCGACAGTCAAGTCTTTCAAAATAGTCGCTAACTGATTCTTAAGATCAGCGTTTTCAGTAATTTACTTACTTATGTGCGTTGGCTTAGTAGTCTCGGACGTAGATTCGGGTTTGTTACTTGAGCTTGCCTCCTCTTCTGGTTCCATAATAGGTTCCTTCTGAGATTTGTCCTTGTCCCCTATAATTGGGGACGCCCCTATAATTGGGGACTTTCCTTTCTGAGTTTCGTCAGAAGAAATGGTTGGGGCGTCTTGAGACGTGTCCCTTGTATCACTTCTTGGCTTCGTAAATGAAAGCTTTGAAGTTGAGGCAATAGTTGGCCCTCGGACTCTGTCAGTGGGAGTAGTCTCCTTAAACGGAGTGGCTACATCCTTATCTGAAGCATTGTCCTTTTGACTATTATTGTCAGAGGCAAGTACTTCGGCTACAGTGCGGTTAAACGCATCAGCAGCGGCGGCGGTTGCTTCTGAGCAGTAATAGCTGCGGTAGCGCTAGCTGCTTCTTTCTCCATCTCCTTCTTTTCAGCTCTACGCTTCTTAGAAGAAGTGTTGTCTTTCTTGGTCATAATTTTAACTTATGACTACTAGCTTGTCTCTTAACGACCAGCTTGGACAAGAGAAAAAAAATAGAAGTTGTGGTAGTTAATCTACCTTTACGCTTAAGTAGTCTAAGTACTTAATACTTTTGCTAACTTTAAAATGTGTAATATTCGGTCTAATAAAGGCGATACTAATGCCTTAGAATAAATAAATGCGTAGGTAAATTCTAGTATCGTGTAAATATCGATATAAATAAACGAAATGAGACGTTTAATAAGGTTAGGTTTGCATCGTGAAAACAGCAATACTCTGAGGGATTGTGAGGCTGAGACATTGCCTATATATAATCCTCTCAGTACTGTTTCCGCCGAAGGGACTTTATTTAGTGTTTCGTTGTCGCTCTATTCTGGGGCGAATCCGAGAGACTCATAAAATCTTATCGTTAGAAGAAGAAAAAAATTGAAAATACTCTTGACGTCCTTAGTTATTGTCTAAACCAATAACTTGCCACTATCAAGAATTACCGACTTAGCCTTCATCAGACTGGCACATCTGGTTGGCTTATCGGAGGATCAACTAGGTAACGTTAATAGTCCCTAGAAACATATATTTGGTTGAGCCATCTTGCTACCAAAATATTCAGATATAAATAAAATTGGAAAGTAAAATAGAGTTCTATTAATAGAACTAGACCAACTCTTTATATTTGGTATTTTACTGAGGCCTTTTAATGGCCTCATCCAAATATCTGATATGATAAATGGAAAAGGTATTAATTAATAAAACCATTAAAAACTATTTTAGGAAACTTAAGTTCCTCGTGCTATTAAGAGCACATTTAGGAAACTTGAGTTCCTCGTACTATTAAGAGTATGTTTAGGAAACTTGAGTTCCTCGTACTATTAAGAGTACGTTTAGGAATTTGCGTACTGCTTAAGAGTACGTTTATAACATAGAGTCTAATGTGGAGGCCCGGCTTATTACAACTGCGGGCTATATACAATTAGCACCAACAGACGCAAGAATACAACGCACGGGGTCAACCCAAGTTTGTGACATTAATTACGGAGGTATGAAAGCCTCTCAGTGCTTTGATGTATTGGATCTACCAGACAAGAAGGCACCAATACTTCTCGGCATGGACATTCTACCATACCTAGGTATATACATGGCAGGATTAATCAATCTACTTATACCAACAGATGAGAAATGAGAATCACTCTTCACGCCACATGAAGAAGACCCTAAGCACGAACAAGAAGGATTCAGAGAGTCGCTTACATACCTCTTAGATACCAATGCGTATATACCCACTGACGTACATTGCAACCTATCAGGCTCCACAGTCACAGTACCTGCAGATAAAATTATTAGCAGACAAATGAGGCATACTAAAGTCAACATTGTACCTCACAAAGACATTCCGCAAACGAATGAAAATGTATGGAAGTGGCTTGCAGGTGGACACATTTACAAACGAACTACACCTACCGCAGTAAATCGATCGTTGTTATCAACAGGTGAACATGACCAAACAGGTTTCCTCAAGAAAGTAAAAACATGTCTAGACTTACGCGAAATCAATTGCCGATAAGAACAAGATAATTTTGTGTTACCTGAAATAAAGTAAATACTACACAATTTACAAGGAGCACAATTCTTTTCAAAGCTGGATCTCACAGGAGGATCTCACCCCTTTCTAGTAGACGAAGCAAGCCAACACTTCTTCACGTTCTCGTCGAGAAGAGCGCAGTACTCATTCAAGTCAGCACCGTTAGGACTACACTTACTCACAACACAGTGCCAGAGAGTCATGGCAAATTTGCTCATAGACATCAAAAGAGTGTAGGTGTATGTAGATGACATAGTCATTGCGAGTGTAACTAAAGAAGAACACCGCAAGACAGTTCGTGATGTAATCAAACGGCTGAATGGAGCAAACTTTCGACACAATCACAAGTGTGCCTTCGCGGTGAAAATGGTCAACATTCTAGGTTTGAAAGTCACCACTCAGGGACTCAAAGCAGATCCTGAAAAACAGAAAAGGATGATGGACTGGCCAGTACCCAGAACAAAAAGAGATCTGCACAAAGCGATGTGACTGGCAAATGTGCGCGACCATGTCCCCAACTTTGCCCATACAACAAAAACACTTCCGAAACCTAATGAAAGGAAAAATGGACCAGCACATATCTGTGTTGTGGACTCCGGAACTCAAAAAAAAAAAGTGGTAAGAACTCGAAGAAGCTATCGCATGTTCAGCGACACTAGCATACCCTGTTGATGGGGTACCGTTTCAAATAATGAACGCTAGTGACCTTGGCATGGGAGAATATTTAAATCAAGTCATCGATGGGGTTAGAAGAGACATTCTCTACTTCTCCAAAGGCTTGAATCCAGCACAATAACGCTATGGCACAAATACCAAGGAGCTACTAGCCCTAGTATACAGCCTGCAACATTTCTCCGAATACATCAAAGGAGGGGACATATCACTGTGAACAGATCACAAAGCGCTCACGCAAATGAGCAGTCAACAGATGTTACACCCAATGCTAGCCAAATGGATAGCAAAAACATTCCTCCATCACTTCTCCATCATACACGTTCCAGGCAAGAACAACCAGATGGCAAATATGTTGTCGCGTCTACACGAAGATAATTTTGATACTAAAACCTCGACGATATTAAAGGAAACGAACGAAACAACACATAACAGCCAAGAGTACATAACCTTGGAAACTAAAATGCCCATAACCATATCAGCTATAGACTGGATGCTACACCCCAGATTCTACCAAGAAGATGAACGACAGTTTGGGAAATTCGCAGTAGATCTGTTTGCATCGACACACAATGCACACACAGATAAATACTACAAAAAAGAACAGAATGCGCTACAACAAAAGTGGACGCAGGAAGTTAATGCATGGGCAAATCCACCATGGGAACTCACACCTGATGTCCGGGACAGAGTCATTGAAGACGCAACCAGCATCACGATATGTGTACCATACTACCCCAACGCAACGTGGCTTCCCAAAAATGAAATTCGTCTTTACTAGAAGAAGACCCGATGCTAGTGGAAATCACAAACAATACTTTCCTCGGCGAAGGCAAGAAAGCTTGTGGCAAGGCCCCATGGGGTGTCAACTTAGAAGCAAAGATAGGAGAAGACTCAACGCGGGAACAACCTGCCATACACGTTGCAGCATCACAACCAGTTCACTCTGGAGATGCACCGCAGACAACAGAATACGAGACACGTGTCAACATCATCGAGCAATACAACAACTTGGGACATTACACTCCTGAGGAAACGGTAAACAAGTTGCAAACAGATGGACATGATTGGCCTGAAATCCAACACCATGTACACAAGTTCATTGAAGGATACATACCATGTCTCAAAGATACGATACACAAAAAGGGATTCCATCCCTTACAATCAATCACATCCGCATTTCCAGGCGACAGAGTCCAAGTGAACACCATATGACCACTATTGAATTCCAGCAGAGGACTCACATGTGTTAGTATGGCTAGATGTACACTCATCATATGTCATATTACGTCCAATGATGGACAAATCAACGGCTACTATAGCACACACGCTGGTACCAATCATGTGTGAACATGGATTCCTACAAATCATACAGACTGACCAAGGCACTGAATATGTTAACAACATACTTCAAAAGATGTTGAACAAGCGCCAACACAACACCTAGTCTCTTGGCCGTACCAACCTAAAGTCCTAGGCGCGAATGAGCGATCACACAGAGACCTCATGCCACTGTTACGGAAATTCGTTGAGCAAAATCCAGGTAACTGGTGTTCACGACTTCCCTTCGTATAGATGGGCCATAATCTGCGTGCATCAAGAAGGCACAAGTCACTACGATTTAATGTGTACTTTGGTCGCAGACCGAATCAACTCACGGACTACAACGAGCCAGTGACCGCACCCAGTACAACAGTATCTTGGGAAAAGCCACTGCATAATCTAGAAGAAGCCGTCAGGCCACAACTAGATAGTATTGCTGCGCAATATCAAGAGAAGATGTGCGCATCATTCGACCGGCAGTACCAAAAGAAGTATGTACACTTCCAGGAAGGGAAAATTGTTGATGGTCCGCTATCTAGATGAAATGAACAAGTTGACTGCAACTAGTGGCGGACCATACAAAATAGTTTGCAGGGAGAGCAATGGGTATTTGACTGTAACCTTGGTGGGACTAAAGCCCCCCGAAAATTCTGACTCGGTCAGTGATGAGCTACTTGGACTTGTGAAAAGAGCCAGTACTACGGAAGCATTCACTTCCAATAATCACGTACAACCAAACGAGGAAACTCAACTATCCTCGATACTCGACGACAGGCCGTCCACCCGAGGAGGTGGAACCCAGGAAACCTACTGCAATGAACAGATGGGGAGTTACAACATAACGTCAACGCCATCGACGCAAACGAAAGCAGTCAAGGCCAAAGAAGCCTAAAATGAGCACTGATGAAAGTCCAGCGAGCAATAGAAAGCGCACGAAGCGGGGGACCTATGCAAGTCTCACTGATACCACGGGACACTCCAATTTTTCTCGCCTTGAAGCATGCTCCCCCCACACACCAGAAGGACAAGGACCAAATACTCTGGCTGTAGAGCCACCGTTGAGATGCGTACCGGTCAAGACTGACTCCGATGAGCGTGGTAGAGAACTCTCGTCGTAGTATAAATATAGAAATATTGATAGGTAGTATGTAAGAATAGATAATGGTGGCAGGTTTTTCATGTTATGCCCCCTATGGGACAAGTTTTTCCCTTTATACAAACACCAACCTCTAGATAATCTAGTACTGTAAGATGTCACTTTCTTCTCCTACGCAGGCTAAGAAGCATAAAATTGGGGGGCTGTAGCATCTAGGGACCAGAATATCAAAAGCCAATCCAAATCCCAGATCCCAGATTCATCAAATGTTGAGTTTTGGAATTAAGATTGAAATATTTCTGATATTAAAGTCATCATAAATATTAGCGGTAGAACCGGTAAGCTAAACCGGGACCCCGCGTGTGAGAGAAACACTCAAGTAAAGTCCTAAGTCCGGGGGATTAGAAAACACAAATAAAAACTCATTTCGGTTCTCTCAGACTAAGGACTTTTCCAAGCTGAGATAATCGTACCTGTGAAGAGGTCTACTCTATAATATAGACACCGAAGCAGGGAAGAAGACTCCCGAGGAGCTTCCAGACTGGGGGGATGCCCTACTTCAATAGCCGAAGCCTACGGGACGAATAATTATCACCCGAGGCAATCCCACGCTTATTATACCGATCATAATCAATAGTGATGAACGTCGCGAGCCATCGACGATGGATTCGGTGCTAACTGAAGGAGATCGCGTCAATCGAACTGTGCTGTTCCAACCTGCAGAAGATTTCAATCTTCTGAGTTGAAGTCGACGATTACACAACTCTGTTGGAGATCACTCATGATCTCTAGATGAAAGATGACGTAATTTTCTACACCAAGATGATCACCATTGAACACAAGCGTATCGATCAACTGCTACAGGCACAACGCGGTCAAGACTGACCACAGTGACGACCAGAAGTACCAAGGGATGATCAGTCGATTGAAGTCGAACTGGGACTCCAGTAATCAAAAACCCGAGTTCGTCCATAATCACGATCTCAATTCTTTGACTCGTACCTTGTATACATTTACAGCAATGCTGCAGACGAATGACATCGCTCCACACAGATATCTGCTCTTATGTAGTCTTTCAATCTTGAAGGACCAGTTATCTGATCCTTCGGAAGCACTCAGCCGAACTGGATCACTGCCGTAATTGGCCAGAGGTTTGTTGGCTAGTGATATCCATATTAAGTAAGGACATGCGCAGCCAAGGTCTAAGTTCGATCTTGGCAGCCCAGCGCCAATCTCTACCATATTGAGAGAAGTACAAGGGAATGATCAGTCGACTTAAGTCGAACTGGGACTCCAGAAATTAAAACCCCGAGTTCGTCCATAATCACGATCTCGATTCTTTGACTCGTACCTTGTATGCCTTTATAGTAATGCTGGAGACGAATGACATCGCTCCACACCAGTAGATATCTGCTCTTATACAGTCTTTCAATCCTGAACGACCAGTTATTATGATCCTTCGGAAGCACTTAGCCGAACTGGATCACTGCCGTAATTGGCCAGAGGTTTGTTGGCTAGTGATGTCCATATTAAGTAAGGGCATGCGCAGCCAAGGTCTGAGTTCGATCTTGGCAGCCCCAGCGCCAAGCTTTACCATATTGAGCTACATTTTAAAGCTCGGCGTCAACCTGAAACGCTCTGACATTAATAAGGACGACATGCCGCGATGGTACGAGTTGTTGGCCATGCATAAATTATGTATGAACATTGTCAGCAACGATCGTGAATGGTTGTATAGCGAGCTTCGCCGCAAGTACGCTAACAACGGGATCATGGACACGAGTCAAAGTTTCCGTTGACTCGCTTCACGTGGAATTAGTTTTATCAAACTGTATTGGACCTGTACCCGGCCGATCCAGTAACCTCGAAGGAGAAGGTGGCTACTAAGAAACTACGCGATCAGTCCGACCAAGGATAAGTATCCAGTCAGACCTCCAAAGAGCGAGCTACGACACGCCCACGAGAGACCGTTCATAACACGCGACCTGATAAGAAGGCGCGTGCCGAGAAAGAACCTCCGCACAAGCAAGTGAAGAAGTGTGCGGACGAGAAGTGTGGGTATGACATATACCAACTGACCCCTAACGGTTATTGGAATGACAGACACGCACTCACTCGTAAGCACTACCTCGCTAAATGCGATAAGTTCGAAAAGACAAACGTATATCACGCGAAGTCTTGCGACAAGAAGCCCGACATTGAGTTGGAGTGAAGCTACTACCGGGTACATTCGTTACAAGGAAAATGCAACGACTCTTTAGATGAGCGTGTAAAAATCCATGTATATTGCAATGGAAATAAAGTACGTGCACTGATTGATACTGGTTCAGATATTTCATGTATATCCGATCGCATTGCCTTAATGCAAGATATCGAACGTAGAACGCAAACCACTCATCTTATTTTAGCAGATGAGAAGACTTCAAAGCGTGCATGGCTACAGATGTTAAAATCTCTCTGGCCGATGATAGAAATATCACCACTCAAGCTGAGAGTACGACATTATCATCGGAATGAGCGATTTGCTCACACTAGGTATAACCGTAACTGGTTTACCAAACATGAACGTTGACTCATTAAAAGATCAATCTGACGACAAGTCAAGGCATTTATACCCAACTTTGCAAGTAGAATTATGGATCTTATTTTAGTGAATATTAAAATTATGATTACTGACTGGGCTTTAAAAATCAATCAGACGATAAGTACCAACGTCTGACACAGTCAAGGCATTAATATCCGACTTTGCAAGTAAAATTATGGATCTTATTCTAGTATATAATAAAATTTATATTGCTGACCGGGCTAAGTTCCGTTTTAATGATAGGTACATCAGTTTTGACTTAACCAGGGTTGATTTTATCAAGCTGAAGTGTCCTACGAGAAGCTAAGTATCCTGGAGTCACGAAGCTGTAGTAAAAGAACAAGTTGAGAAGTGGTTAGTAGATGAAGTGGTAGTAATCAACTATCAACAAATAACAGTTAACTTGGCGCTACAATCTGTTGAACAACATAACTCTGATGGTTCGTTCAAGAAAGTCAGAGTGTGATTCGATATGAGTCCAATAAATAAATAACTTATAGATTTCAACTACGAGTACACCACCTTGGAAACAAAAATACTCATCACCATATCAGCTACAGACTGGATGTTATACCCCATATTCTATATATAGGTTGGTAAGTTCACAGTAGATATATTTGCATCGGCATACAATGCACACACACATAAATACTACACGAAAGAATAGAATGCGCTCCTACTAAAGTGAGTGCAGGGAGTATATGTATGGGCAAACCCACCGTGGGAACTCATACATGATGTCCTCGACAAAGTCATTGTGCAGCATCTAGGGACCAGATTATCAAAAAGTCAATCCAAATCCCAAAACCTTAGAATCATTAAATTTTGAGTTTTGGAATTAGGATTTAAATATTTCTGATGTTGGAGTCAGCAGACCGATTTGTGGTAGAACCGGTGAGCTACACCGGGACTCCGCGTGAGAGAGAAACACGTAAAACCCTGAGTCTATTGAATTAGAAAACACAAATAAAGACTCGGTTTGGTTTTCTCAGCCTAGAACTTTTCCTAGCTGAGATAACCGTACTTGAAAAGAGGCCTATTGTATCATTTGGTCGTATCTTTCAGGTATTCTTTATACTCTATTTTATTATTATACAAAATGCTTACTTAGATAATTCAAATAGGAACAGAGCTCACTATAGTAAGAACGATAAGTGAATGAAATGAAGAGGTCACCTAGAATAGTCTACTTTATTTAGCTTTAATCCGAAAAAAGGAAGAAGAAACAGTGAAGGAGTTGGGACTAGACAGTAACCAGGGGGCTAACAAGAAGCTGAGGGACAACAATCAACTGACAGAAGATAAGAGAATGAAGAAGGAAACAAGCAGCAGATAAGTAACTGGCCTACGTTCTCGACTGCCATTGGATAAGAATAAGGCAATTTTTTGAGAAGTTTCAAGAAGTGTCTTACAACCTGTAAAGGCGTAACAACAACAACAAAAACTGTCAAGGCGATATGATTATCTATGTTGGGGCCCATGTGAAGTGTGAAAATTGGTGAATAAGTGTCACAGTGATTTTCGGACATACGCATCCCATAAAATAGTGAGAGAAACCTCAGATCAACTGACACTAGCCTTAGCATTAATTTATCGATAGAATATCAGCACAATAACCTAGCCAAAATAGGTGAGGTTTAGGAACTCGCAAGTAGGACACAGAAGAGGCTAGCAAAACGAATATCTTCAAATTCATCCTAGCACGACATTAAGATAATCAATTGTACAAAGCAACCATTAATCTATCAAGGCACTATAAGGAGGTTAGAAGGTTATCATTCAAAAGAAAATCAATAGAAGGTAAGAGCGTTCATCAATCTCACAGGCACAAGATAACTGGGTGAAGAACAAATGTGAAGGTTAAATCACCTGCAAGAACAATTAACATCCAATTATTGGAACAACTAGCAAAAGGTTGAGACGAATGAAAATTAGAATAGAGTAAGGGAGTGCACGGGAAAAATATTAACACTATTAAGCTCTAGGCAATCAGAACACTTGATCAAATACGAGTCTTCAGAGGAAATCACCTCTGAAGACATTTCACGCCACAATCGTATAGAAAGCAGTGTAAGGACGTAGACTACAAGCGGAAGGGCTGAGCAAGAGTGCCATGAAAGGTAGCCATCAGTGAAAGAGTGTTGAAAAACAACACAGGACATTCACAAAGCCTAGACAACATAGTCAACATAGATAACTCAACCTAAAAAGCGGTAGTCAGAGGAAATCACCTCAGAACACACCGCACACACAGTTTTACAGTGGACACATAATATCATTAAAAAAATTTATACAGATAATCTTCACGGACAGTGGGGGAAAACAAGGGGTTCTCACAGAAAACGATAAAGGGCGCAAAGCACTTCAGAAAATTGTGGACAAATGTATCCGGGAATTAGATCGAACCCAACACAAGATTTGCAACACTGAATTAGAATAATAAAACTAAAACTCTAAAAACAATATACAAACAAAGCGACAACAACCTGATTGAGTATGCTGAATACTAAAAAACCAATCAAGAAAGGTAGTTTGTGACATTTAAATCAATTATGACAACACTTAAGCATAAAGATGGTTTGGGGGACAACCGTTTGGGGAATAATCCAATCCGTAATAAAATATAAACCAGGCAACAACGACTTGATTGTGTTCGCTGAGTACCAAAACAATCAAGAAACGTATATGGTGGCATCTAGATCACGAGAAACACTTACTGGCACAGGCCGCAACAAATGGCATTGAAAGGAAGTACAGTGATCAAGTTTAAGTTCAACAGCACCACCACACAAGAGTGAAAAGCAAGGGCTACACACAAAAATATACATTCACACACGAACATTCTATAGAAATATAAACGTTGATATCCCACCATATACAGCAAAAAGACTTGCACACAGGACACTATGAACAAGTATACAAGGGTACGAGCGTAAACACATGAAGGAAGACAAACAAGTACACATGTCTGGCACAATAACACAGGACAATTAGTCAGTTCGGGATAAAGACACATTAAATCGAATCAGGCTATAAGTGTAGTATACTATACACGTGACGTCAATAAGAGCGAACATCACAAGTGAACTCGATAAGACGGAACTTCACAGGTGACGATCACGTGTAAAAAATATTATCACATATGACAGAATAAGCGCAAGTAAGTCCACACGTGACTAAATAAGCTTATCCAACAAACATCAAAAAACTTTCACAATCACAGGAAGGAATACAATAAGCCAACACACAATACAGAATGGTAAACACTTCACATGAAAGTGCAGCAAAGTGAGATAACAGCAAAGGTACGTCAGATAAATCAAATTTTTATTTTATTTTACAGAAGCTACCAACAAAGACAAAGGGGTGTGAATCGCTTATTCGGTACGGATAGAGCACAGGACTTTACTGAGAACCTGCGATACACACACATCAACACAGGCAACTCAAGATGCCAAAAGTAACCAGAGCAAGGGTGTAAGGTGGCGAGGGACGTAAGACGCGAATGGTCCGACTGACAGTCCAGCAGGGGGGCCAACCCCAGGTGGTAGCTCAAGCCAACAAACACCTAGTGGGGTACCCATACAGGCATAAGCAATGGGTTTATTAACAGACAAAGGCATTTGCCAAGGCAACTACGTCCTGGCGAGCAGGTTTGTAGCCAAAATGGAACAAACAGCACCTGTAGCTATCGCGAGTCTACACACGATGAGAGTAGGCCTTTACGATCAGTAACCAGAACGTCGCATGCCTCTAGTGGACTCAGAACTCAGGAAGAGATACGACCCAGCTATCAATATCTAAATCAGTCAGTACATTAGCGAGCTAGAGATCATGCGTTTACGCTTAGGTGATAGTCAATGAACCTACACTATCTAAACTACTATAGACTTCAGAATTTCAGAAGTTACCAAATACAGAGAAAGTTGCTTCAGAATGGAAAATTGAGAAGACATTATAAAGTTTATTCCGCAATGCAGTGCTATGCCACTTTGACAGTATTAAGCACTTGTGAGATATCTATTGAATTTCACTGGCGCAACAGAGAAGTCAAAAAGTGTACTCCATGAGATACGTGACTCAGAAACGCAGGTCATTAAGCACTACACTAATTCAGAGCAATTCAATAGAATTATTATTGATAGACTCAGACATCACTCGGTAGGCTATCTGTTAGAAAAGTTTCTCAATGACAACATCTGAATGTAGAGGTGCACACAGAGCGGCTGCATAGAACAATGCAAGTGTTAGAAGAGTGATACCGAAACACGGATAAGGAGCCAATACATACGCAAATCCTCAAGGTGGCGAGATACATGGCACTCATCTACTATGAACGGCAAGAGAAGGTAGACGCAATCATTAAAGCATAAAAACTCACTAATAGAAGTGACGATCACTTATCAGACATGAAACATAGTGTGCTGTATTATTTTACTGAAGCGTTCATAAGAGACGCAGCAAAATACCACAGCGAGCGTAAGAAATACAACTCGAACGTGACTACTCACTGCCAAACACAGAACGCCACAACCACTGCTACCAAACGTCACAAACTAGACAATGGCGCATCACGACAGACAAATTTACAGGACAACCGCAAGAGAAGAAAGGGGCGCGCGAAGAACGTGCATGTTCTTATTGTAAGGTATCAGCTACCCCACATCGATTCAGTCTATGTCATATGATGACATCAAATCAGAACAAGAAGGCTGAGAAGCGTGCCAAAAACGATGTGCAACTAGCTAGACTAACGCTTACCTCAGGGATGGTAGAAGAGATAACAAATAGCGGTGAGTCCTGCAACAACTGGTGGGCGGAAGCAAATATGATTGACCTGGCTGACAGGCTAGATGTACATACAGCTAAAGGAACATTGTCAATAAATACAAATGATATAAAATACCAACCTTTATCCTTGCTTCCCGCACCACGAGACCAAAGATTACACATTGATATACAAATTAATGACAACACATACAATGTCCTAGTAGACTCTGGAACACAACGCTCAGGTATGGACAAACGTATAGTAACTGAACTCTATCTATCAGTCAGAGCGCAACCGGACTACATACATATAGCACAAACAGATGCGAGAATACAAAGAACAGGGTCAACCCAAGTATGTGGCATTAATTATGGAGGAAGGAAAGCCTCTCAATGTTTTGAAGTGTTGGACATACCAAACAAGAAGACACCAATACTTCTAGGTATGGACATACTTTCATACATAGGTATATACATAGCAGTATTTAGAATTCCACTTATATCAACAGATGCAAAAAGAGAATCACTACTCACTCCACATGAGCAAGGCCCAGAGCACGAACAAGAAGGGTTCAGAGAGTCACCTGCAGACCTAGAAACCAACGGGAATATACTTCCTGACGTACATTTCAACATAACAGGCTCTAAAGTCACTGTACCTGCAAATGGAATTAGTGTCAGACAAATGAGGCCCGACAAAGTAAACTTTGTACCACATAGGTACATCCCACAAACATATGAAAATGTGAAGGGGTGGCATACAGACGGTCACATATACAAACGGATGACACAGACAACGGTGAGCTTACCCTTGTTATCTACAAGGGAATATTACCAAAATGATCTCTTCAAGAAAGTAAGAATGTGTTTGGACGTACGCGAGATTGATTCTCATTACGAACAAGACAAGTTCGTGCTACCAAAAATAAATTAGGTAATACGCAACCTACAAGGAGCACAGTTCTTCTCAAAACTAGTTCTCACAGGAGGGATCGACCACTTCTTAGTAGACGAAGCAAGCCAACACTTCTACACATTCTCGTGAAGGGAGCGCAATACTATTCAAGTCAGCGCCGTTTGGTATGCACTGACTCACAGCACAACTTCAGAGAGAAATGGCAAATTTTCACATAGACATCAAATGTGTGCAAGTGTATGTAGATGACATAGTCATTACAAGCCTTACAGAAGAAGAACAACGCAAGACAGTTCGTGAAATAAGCAAACGGCTGAATGGAGTGAATTTCCGACTCAATTACAGCAAGTGTGCCTTCGCGGTCAAAGTGGCCAACATTCTAGGGATGAAAGAAACTGCACAAGAGCTCAAAGCTGATCCTAAAAGTCAGAAAAGAAAGATTGACTGGTCACTACCCAGAACAACAAGAAATCTACACAGAGCGGCGGGACTAGCGAACTATATGCGTGACCATGGAGCGAGATTTCGACTCAATCACAACAAGTGTGTCTTCGCGGTCAAAGTGGTCGACATTCTAGGGGTGAAAGAAACTACACAAGGGCTTTCGACTCAATCATAGCAAGTGTGCCTTCGCGATCAAAGTGGCCAACATTCTAAGGGTGAAAGAAACTGCACAAGGGCACAAAGCTGATCCTAAAAGTCAGAAAAGAAAGAATGACTGGCCACCACCCATAACAATAAGAGATCTACACAGAGCTGCGGGACTAGCGAACTATATGCGTGACCATGGAGCGAGCTTCCGACTCAATCACAACAAGAATGCCTTCGCGGTCAAAGTGGTCAACATTCTAGGGGTGAAAGAAACTACACAAGGGCTCAAAGCTGATCCTGAACAGCAGAAAAGATTGATGGACTGGCCATTACCCAGAACACTAAGAGATCTACACAGAGCGGCTGGACTAGCAAACTATATGCGTGAACACATCCCCAACTTCGCCCACACAACTAAACGCTTCCGTAACCCAATGAAAGGTAACATGAACCAAAGTGTATCCATGTTATGGACACCGGAACTCAAAAACAAGTGGGAAGAACTCAAAGGAGCCATCGCGTTTACGGCGACACTAGCATGTTGATTGGGTACCGTTTCGGAACATGAACGATGCTAGTGACTATGACACAGGATAATGTTTATTCAAGTCATCGACGGAGTCAGGAGAGATTTTCTCTACTTCTCTAAAGACCTGAATCCAGCCCAACAACACTATGGCACAAACACGAAAGAGCTACCAGTACCGGTATACAGTCTGGAAAATTTATCCGAATATATATCAAAGGAAGGGACATGACACTTTGCACAGATCATAGAGCGCTCATGCAAATGATAAACAGCCAACAGACGTTACACCCAATGCTAGTAAAAGGGATAGTAAAAACTTAAGCGGCCATTTATATTCAGTTCTAAAAATATTAATTGGATGGTTCTATTATTAGAAATTAATATTTCTTAAGAGATATTAAAAAGGTGCCAAAAGTGCCAACCGTCCATTTAACTAAAAGGATTGAATCTTTATTACTGAAAGTGTAAGCTTTTCTAAGTCCCTGTCGACTTTATCACCGATTTTTTGTCCGTCGCCAAAAAAGGTTTGTGACGCCTTTTATTCCGGCTAGAATGGGGTTTTCCATTTGAGACCCTATACAAAACAATCAACAGGCTCGAATCAGAATGTCTGAATATAAACAAATAAGTTACCCCTACAATTATGCGCTTTCCATCCCAGCCGTGTTTTACTAGACTTTTAGAAATCCTTAATAAAATATCGATGAAGGCTGAGACTCGGCGGCCTATAAAAGTCGGGTGCTCCCTGACTAAGGCCTCAGTCTTTTACTTGTTACTTTAAAGTAACAAGCAATTAACAACCGGACTTGCAATCTAACTTACTTTTAGTCTCTTGCGTTTTAATTTAATTCGTCAATTTACTTTAGCTATTAAAGTCCACATCGGTTTACACATTTTTAAGTTACTTCAAAATAGCTAAAAGTGAACTGACTAGTACACTTACGTGTAAAATTCTTTTATTGAAAATAACACTTAAGTGTTATAGCTTTTAAAAACTAGTATAATTATTCACTTTTAGATGTGAATAACTATAACGAAATGCACTTTTAAAAGTGCTACAGATTTAAGAATCTCATATCAATATAATAGTATGTTGATACGAACACCTTTAGAAGTGTCATTATTGATAAATTTGCACCTACGTGTTAGTTTATTAATAGCTTTATAGGCATATAGTTATTCACTTTTAAAAGTGATATAGATTTTAGAATCTAAATCAATATATTAGTATATTGAAACAACACTTTAGAAGTGTCAAAATTAATAGATAGCACTTACGTGTTAATTTTTTAATAGCTTAAAATCTATAATTTATAAGTTTGCACTTACGTGTACGGTTATAAATACTACTTGCGTAGACGAATTTTAAAATCCAACCATAAATAAAGCTGCTATCAAAAATAAGGACTTACGTGCTGATTTACAAATTGCACTTACGTGTGATTTTAGAATCAACTTAATATACTATAGTGTAGTAGTACACTAGAGTAGTACACTAGGTAAATCTCTATAGTCTACTTCATAGTAGACTGAAGATATTCAGATATCAGAAAAGTATAAATACGGGAGACTCGCCTTGAGCGACTTCAGTTCGAAGCATGCCTCCTAAGAGGCACCTCAAGAAGAAGAAGCCAGAGTCGCCTTCAGCAGCCAACCCGCCTAAGTGAGTTAAACACTCGATCCTCCTTAATGAAGCTGTATTAAGACAAAAGACGCTTCTAAAGAAGCAGAGGTTACTGAAGTAACAAGTGCTTCTACAGTACCTGATGTTACTTTAACATCACAAGTTGCTGAAGCAACAAGTGCTTCTACAGCACCAAATCCATTAATGGATACATCTCCTGAAGAGTGAGAAGTAGTTAGCCAAAGGCAAACTAGAAGCAAATCTAGAGAGATTGCTAGTTCTTTAAAGAACACTGAAAATGTATCATCTTTAGAAGATGGTACACAGGCTATGGATTTAGATCCTAAGTCTGATGAGGATCAACCTTTAAAGGTTCCTCCTCGTAAGGCCTCTAAAGGTCAACATTCATTATTTTCAGATAGTGAAGAGGAGTTAACTCCTACACATACAAAGACTTAAGGTCCATTAGTGGACAGCTCTGCAGAAATGCAAAGCGCTGAGCACTTTGAAAATATAAAGACTCCAACATCCAGCTATGATGACCCTTCAGAGATAATTCAAACTGGAGTGCAACAGATGTCTCCAAGCGAGGTACAACCTCGAGTTCAGGTAGCGGAACAAGATTTTCAGAGTTCTAAACCAAGTGCTTCACAGCACAGTTGGGCATCTGCATCTGATGATGAAGACAAAGGAGTAGGAAATGCTGATACCCGCCGTTGTCGGATACCGGGTACCACACACTCGAGATTAGAATCCAGAAAAGAACTTCAGAGTTCAGCTGATATTCTTTTTCTTCCTCCTTCTAAAGCTTCAGAAGCTAAAACAAAAAGTGCTAAAGCTAGAGTAGCTAAAACAATTGCAGCTAAAGCTGCTATAACCTCTGCTAAGAAAGCAAAGACTAAAACAGACAAGACTTCAACAATCTCGACTAAGTCGAATACTTCAAATAGCAAAGGTAAGGCTAAATTACATGAAAATGTAAATATACCAAAAGTTCTTACAGAAGAACAGACAACAAAAGCGTCCTCAAGGACGAAGTGACATCGAGATTCAGATCAAGATGTTAGTAATGGTAAAAGTTCATTAGAACAGAGTGGACATTCAAATGTCTCACAAAGTTCTTTTACAGGATCATCAGGTCACTTAAGTGATTCTGTGATAACTGTAGGATCTTCTTCAAAGAAGTGGTAGCATTTACCGGTTTTATAACCGATTGCAGGATTACAGGTAGACATACCTGATCATAGATCAAAATTCACTCCAGAATCAGCAAGGTATAATACTGCTTTTATTGAATAATACTCTCAAGCGAGAGATATTTATGAACGAACGAACCGTTACAATTATGCGGAAACAATGCAGAAACGCATTGAATTCCACACAAAGCTTGCATCGAATCAAGCAAAGGACACAGTCGAGCACTTAAGTGATAAATCGTAGACCAAAAATGTCAAGGACAGAGAGAGTGCTTTAAAGCACTTATAAACTTCTTTAAAGGAAAACCTTGCAGACTTCTTTAATATTTATACGACATCAAAGACGATGCAGTTGATGTCAGAAAAATGGTCAATTCAGAACATTCCTATAAAGGAATATTACGCAGCGTTAACGCATTCGTTAGTTCCAGGAAGTAATGAAGAGACTAGTGTACACGGATCTAAAGAAAGGCTGTTAGCAGCCAAGACACCAGACGAATTCTTTAACATAGTTCAAGAAATCGCCTGTAATGACAAACGATTACCTTTACCATCTAGTATGCTAGATGGTGGAATTTTTAATGTCCCGGTGAAGACCATCGTACTCGATTTTGATAATCGACTTACTCAGCTTTGTCAGCAAAGCTGGGCCAAGGGCCAACGCAGAACATTCTAAATAATGTTTATGCACGTGATATCTAATCTTATGAATAGAGCATCACGGCAAGGTTATAAGTGACTAAACACTAAAACCGAAAACTGTCAGCAGACTTGACTGATTTTACGTGGGATATGTTCGTTAAAGATTTTACAGTCGAAGAATGGACACAACACCGCTTTATGCAGCCAACTGAGAAGCCTTCAGAGACTCATACGACTACATCTAAAACTAGTGTTAACACTAAACTAGACAAAGGTACGTATGCAGCAGCAGTTCGTGAGCGAGCACAACCAAGACAAGTACTCCAAAAGGAGCCGAACACTTAACAAAAACAACAGAAGAAAATTTTTATAACTAAGTATGCGTTGTGTGTTGAATGTGACAGTGTCTTACATCAAAACATAATTTTTATGGTAAACATATTCTTGCAAACACGCACTAGAAAGTACAACTTGCAAGAAGACGCATGGAATGCATACTACTTCCTGTACTTCAATACCGAGAGCTCAAATTAAGAAGAGGCCTTCAAAGGATGATCCCAAGGGAACGACTCAGCATTGATACCACGTGGCGACGGTCAAGAGGATTTCTTCTAAAGAAGACAAACGTATTATATTACCAGTTTTCGTTAACGGAATAAAGGTTAATGCGTTACTAGATCCTGGTTCTCAAATATCATGTCTTTCTCATCGTGTAACACTTTTGAAAACTTCTTTAGAGAATACGCATATTATTCTGCCGAACGAGAAAGAACTTGTATGTTATGAGAAAGCCAATGATACTAATATCACATTGTTAGATCATCGAATGGTTCAGACCGATCTAGTAAGAGAGATGTCTAATCATATGATCGTATCATTGATATGGATGACTTATTATCGTTTGGGATAACCCTTATGGGCCTACCAAACGGAATGGATCCTATAAAGGACCAATTTGACGATGATATATTAAGCCCAGCGTCGCCACCAAATGATAAGATTAAGGAATTAATTCTTGATCTTGTTAAAAACATTATTAGTTTGATTGTTACCATTTAAATTCAATAATGGTTACGTTAGTTTAGACTTGTACACCCTCCCTGATACCTAGAACAGGTTTCTCGAAGTAGGGGAAAATTCGCGAGGAGTCGGGAATTGTCGCTGGAGTGTGATTATGATTGGCCAGGAGAATGAATTTTTGTGATTGGGTAAAAAATTGATGACTGGATGTAATTTTTGTGATTGGCAGGTAAAATTGATGACAGACTGAATTGGAGAGACGAAAGTGGTCAGGGCTTCAGGGGTGCTGTCTGGATGATGTGGCTGGGTGATGTTTGTGCCAGGGTATGTATGTATAGCCGGGTACAAGAGAAAGTTCCTTTCAGTCTCGCACTAGTTAGATAGCGTGCGTGTGTATGTGTTGGTGCGTTGTGTGTGTGTGAAGGTGTGTGTTTGTGTTAGCGTGTGTCTACTAGCATGGTGGTGAACTTCTCGTGCTTAGTGTGGCCAAGGCTCTTTGTATGTAATTTCGCGGGGTTCTCGATGTCGTGAAGGTTGAGCTGTGGCGGCGAGCACAGTCGCGCAGATAGTGGTGGCGGATGTCTATATGTTTGAGTCCCTTTGGCGTGCCAGTGCCAAGTGCAATCTTAATTGCACTTTGGTTGTCTATGTGGAGGGATATAGGCTGATGGGGGTAGCAGCGTAAATCTGCAAGAGTGTTGCGTGTCCATGCTATGTTTCGAGCAGTTCCCGAAGCCGCCATGTATTCGGCTTCTCCAGAGCTAGGACTGACACCTTCTGACGCTGAGATTTCCAAAAGACAGGTCAGTTATTGCGACATATGAGCATGCCTGAGTGTGTCTTGCGGGTGAGGGGGCACGTTGCCCAGTCTAAGTCTGTGTAAGCAACAAGAACATCTGCCTCACGTCCCTTGCGGTTGTTGAATGGGTTGTATGTGATGCGATATTGTTTGGTTGTTCCAAGTTATAGAAGTATACGCTCGAGTGCCTCATAGTGGGACGGTAGTGGCTGTGTGTTGAATGATGCAAGCATGTTGAGAGTGCATGCAATATCAATGCGTGTCATGATTGCTGCGTACGCCAGTGCGCCAAGTAAACGACGGTATTTGCCAGTGTACGGTGCCCCATCAAGGTGGCCGGAGTGTGTGTCGCAGCCAGGTGTATGTTTTGGATTGCGATCAGTGAGTTGAAATGTATGCAGCATACGTTCGATGTATGCATGTTGGTCAATACTGAGAGATTCGTTGAGATGTTGAGTTACAAGAAGGCCCACTAAGTGTTTCACAAGACCGAGGTCTTTTGCTGTCGTTGGTATTGGGGAGGGTGGCAGGGCAAATTTGGTCAACATACATAATGACTGTAATGTTTCTTGTGGTGTGGTTCCAAATGTTCTCGTCGGCAGCGCTTTGGGTGAAGCCATTTTATTTTAATGTGTCCCTAATATCAAAGTTCCATAGGCGTCCGGCTTGTTTAAGCCCGTATAGTTCACGTTTAAGACGAAGCACAGATTCAAGTTCAATGGCACCTTTGGGGGGGTACATGTATACTGGTGTATCAATTTTACAGTAGAGAAAAGCTGTATCAACATCAAAGTGGTGAATGACCTTGCCAGAAGCTGCTGCGGCAGCAATGAGCAGTTGGAGTGCAACGGCGGATGCAGCTGGTGCAAATGTGTACCAAGCATGAGTCACCCTTCTTTTGCTCGTCACCTCGTGCAACCATGCGTGCTTTATATACGGTTGGTTGTCCGTGTTCATCATACTTTCGAGCAAATACATATTTAAAGTGTATTATTTTGGCGTGTGCCGGTACAGTATCGTGTGTTATGATATCAGAGAGGTTGTTGCGAACATGGGCGTTATATTCTTTCGTGATGGCAGTCTGCCACAGTGGCCAATTGTTGAGTTTCATAGCGGCAGGGATTAATTTAGGGACACTATCGTCAAGAAGTGATGCCATTTCGAGTACGGTAGGCTCGGGTCGAGTGGTGGGAATGACCGAAAACGCGGTTGGATGAATTACCGGTTCCGCACGTGATGGTGCAGGAGTGGGGAAGCCAGAGTAGGATGTGGTGTCAATGGTGGCTGTGGGCTAGGTGGTAACGGAGTGGAGTGCACCGGTCGCCGGGACGGTATGTCAGATGGGCGAGTATTGGGAGAATATGGAAGTTCCGACACAACATCAAATAGACTCGGCCATTCGATGGCACGTGGGACATTGCCCGCAGGTGTGGGTGTGTATGATGATTTTGTGGAGTCCGGTGACGATTGTGAGTGTGTGATTGGTTGTGAGAGTGGTGTAACAACCGATGCAGGAAGTTGTGAATGTTGCGGACGGTGTGAAGGTGTGGGTGGAATAGTATTGCGAGAACGAAGTTCATAGTCGTCAAGAATTGCTCGTTGATGTGTACGTTGTAAGTATTGCTTGTTTGCGTGCAATAGATTGTGCATATGTGTCCAGCGACGAAGCCCACCAGGCCGGCGCGGGAAGAAGAGTTGGGTGATGTGTCTAACATTGACTGTTAATCAGAGCTCGAAGTGTGCGAGTGAGATGTACAAGAACCATGATTGTTGAGTGTAGAGTTGTCAGGTGATGGGAATTCATTGTCGAGCGCATCATGAAACTAATCATGGGGTTGAGCTGGGGCAGGAAAGCTGGGAATACTGGATAATTGGCACCAGAGAAGTATCAGCCGAGAGATCATCGGAAGCTGGTTGTGGAGTAGCAGAGACGTGGACTGGCTCAGGAGCTGTAGACCGCGCCGGTATGGAGGTATGTTCAGTAGTAGCGGGGTCATACATTGTGAGGGTGGGCAGCATGACATCGGGTGCCTGTGGCGTATGTGTGGTTGCGGATGTTGAGTTGTGAGTTTGTGTTGTAGCCGGGGGAGGTGTGGAATCGATGTCAGGGACGGGGTGTGACTTGGGATGTATGTGAACGTGGCTAGTGTTATTGTTACGGTGTCATAATGTCGGAATGGTGCATGAGGTGGAGTTGTTAGAGCGTGTAGCACGCTTACCATCCTTGGACCATTGTGCGTTCTCGTTGGTGTAAAAGCGTACATCACGGCAGTTGATGATGTGTTGAGTGGCAAGATTCTGGATGCGAGGAATACAACGAGACCAACACGTGTGCTGTACTTATGTGTCTTTTTTAGTGTATCGCCAGACAATCGAAATGCTACAATGCATCGAAAACGTGCAGTGGGATCACGAATAAGTTTTTGTTGATGAAATATTTCGTGTGGGGTGTTGTGGTTGCTTTTTGTGGCAAGTGTCGTGATACGGAGCCAGTCCGCCCAAGTTTTTACATAACCCCAAATAGGCAATGGTATGCCTGCGTCAAGAAGTGCAGTGCGTGTCAGTTCATTGAAGGCTTCGTGTGTACGTTCATCTAACCCATTCAATTGAGGTGTGTTGGGGGGCAAGCGTCTGAGGAGAATGACGTCTGTACTTTAAAATACTGAGTCCCCATCGGCCACAATTGTAAGTGGTTTTCACTGGCGTAGAATTTGTGCGATAAGTGACTTAATGTGCTTGTGCATATTTTGTTTGGAAGAAAGAAGGGAGTGTATCCCATATTTACTGCCATCGCATACCATATTGAGAGTGTATTTATTTCCATTGCAATCAGCCGGCATAGGGCCTTCTAGAACCATATTTAATTGCTCACCAAGATTGTGTGGTGTGTCTGTGGTGGTGTGTTGCACATTCTTGTTCTTGAGTTTGCCCTCAATACACACTGGGCAGTGTTTGGGATATTCGGGGTTGGTTCGTGGCGTTATTGAATGGCTTGGTTGGGGACATAGCAGTATGAATTCGTCCCACAAGAGCAATCAATGTGTATGTTCATGATGGCTTACCAACGGTGACGCCACCATGTCTGAGAAATGTGATCATTCTGAGTAATATATGGTTGTGATTATATTCGGGACACAAATATGTTCCATCATCGAGCACAAGGACGAAGTGGAAGTACCATTACAAGTTTAGTACCACATGCCGCGTTGACGGCCAGCATCTCAAAGATATCAGACCACTTGGAGATTGCATAGCATAATTTGTAGTCTATAAAATTGATCTTTCTTCAATCGTCCACTATACCGGCATCCGGGCCAGCGGATAGGTGCATCAATGCGCTGTCCTTATTGGCACAAAGGTCGAAATCACATTCGACTTGTAAGTGTACAAGGCCCCTTTTGACATCTTGTCGATTGATCATCAATTCTTCTGTCTTAATGTGTGGTGGTGATGAATATGTGAGTATAATGCCTGCCTTCTTAGCCATTTTGAGTGCTGTTGCACGATTGAGATGACCCATGACCCGATGACAGGAGTCATATGTTTGCGTCTTGCCCCAGGCAGGAACGGTCGGGGTTGAGGTTCTGCCTGGAGGCACAATTGAGTTAGCAAGTGGTTGGTGGGGGGTAGTAGTTGTAGTGTAACTGTAGTTACCTACATTGATCGCGTGTTGTTTTGGTGTGTTATAAACCGTTATGGACTTTAATAGCTAAAGTAAATTGACTAATTGAATTATAACGCAAGAGACTAAAAGTAAGTTAGCTTACAAGTCCGGTTGTTATTACTTGTTACTCTAAAGTAACAAGTAAAAAACTGAGATCTTAGTCAGGAGGCACCCGACTTTTATAGGCCGCCGAGTCTCAGCCATCATTGAAATTTTATTAAGCATTTCTAAAAATCTAATAAAGATTCAATTCTTTTAGTTAAATGGACGGTTGGCACTTTTGGTGCCTTTTTAATACCTCTTAAGAAATATTAATCTCTAATAATAGAATCATGCAATCAATATTTTAGAACTAAATTTGATGGCCACTTAAGAAAATATAATAAATAAATAAATAAATAGTCAGTCCGTCCCCAGGTTGTTATCGAGTCATCAGCGAGGCGTAGTGGAAAGCTACCCACTTCTATATTGGTAAGAAGATGTGCAAGTCTAGAGGGGATATCGTTGACCCCAGCACCGCTGTCGATATGTAGTTTGTCTTTGTGGTGACATGTAGAATTGTCGGTTGTAAGACAAGTAATAAATGGGATGATAGAACGAGGGAAAATGTCTTTATTGGCACGTTTACCGTAAACAAAAGCATTGTAGCCCTTTGCTTGACAATTGTCACATACTAGTGAACTTTTCTTAGTACCACAGCGACCACATGCACGCATATAAACGCTTGCAGTGTGATTGATGGACCAGTATACTCGTCATGTAGGATTCGGTCTATCAAGGCGATAATAATGCCTTAGAGTAATTAAACGCGTAGGTAAAGTCTAAGTGTCGTGAAATTCGAAGTAAATAAAGGAAATGAGTCTTTTGGTAAAGTTAGGTATGCCTCGTGAAAACAGCAATACTCTGAGGGATTGTGAGGCCGAGACATTGCCTATATATAATCCTCTCAGTACTGTTTTCGCCGAAGGGATTTTATTTAGTGTTTCGTTGTCGCTCTATGAGAAACTATGGTATGTTTTGTTGGGGCGAATCCGAGAGACTCATAAAATCATATCTTTAGAAAAAAATAAAAGAAAAAAAATACTCTAGAT
>NW_014040231.1:25531-30016 GCF_001186125.1 Sphaeroforma arctica JP610 | reverse complement strand
TGGAAATATTGGAAAAAGAGCTTGTATTAAATTATTTAAAATACAAATAAAAACCAATGTATTATCTCAATTGATCTTGATATTTTAGACTGACCGGAGGCCGTATTTCTACAGTTATTGCATTAACCAATAACTTGCCACTTATCAAGAATTACCGACTTAGCCTTCATCAGATTGGCACATCTGGTTGGCTGAACGGAGGATAAACTAGTTAACGCTAATAGTCCCTAGAACCTATCTACGGTTGAGCCATCTCGCTACCGAAGTATTCAGATATAAATAGATTTGGAAAGTAAATATAGTTCTATTAATAGAACTAGACCAAATCTTATGTTTGGTATTTACGGGGGCCTTTTTAATATTCTTGTCCAAATATCTGATATGTAAAATGGAAAAGGTATCTATAAATAAAACCGTTAAAAACCATTTAGGAAACTTAAGTTCCTCGTACTATTAAGAGCACGTTTATAGTTTACGTACTGCTTAAGAGTACGTTTATAACATAGAGTCTAATGTGGAGGCCCGGCTACTACATTTAGAACTGAGAACCTTAGTGAAAAAGTTCAATTACAGGCCCATAACCTGTGAACTTGTATAAACCTTGTTTCTGAAGAACTGGTTTGTTTATTGTTGTGAATCCTAGAGAACATGCATTTAAATACAATTTTGGGAAACCTCGTCACCTCGTGGGCCGAAGGTCGTCACGAGAAAAACTGGTTTAGGGTTATAAAAAGCCTTGGTTTACTGTGACAAATATGTAGAGCTGTATTCATTTAGACTGTAAAGACTTAGTAAATGATGGCTGGGAAGCCGTAGGGACTGAAAGCATAAATTCATAGGGGTAATTTATTTGTTCATATGTACAGTACATACAGACACATATTCGCGTTTATTGTGTTGTTTAAAAAACAACAGATGTATGTGTGTATGTATTTAAAAAAAAATACATATTTAGACGTTCCTGCTCTTGTGTGTGTTGGCTGTTGGGGAGTGGGAATCTGGGATCAGTGGGATCTGTGTGAACTGGGAACTGCAAACTGGGAACTGGTAACTGGTAACTGGTAACTGGTAACTGGTCTCTGAAACCTGGTCTCTGGTATCTCTCAGTGAGACTCAGGGTTATTTCTAAAGGGGTATTGAGGATATACTTCCATGGGGACTCCAAGGGGGTATAAAAATAGGCAAAAGGCGTTTTGGACAGATTTTGAGAATCGGCTTTTAAAAAAAAAAGCAAAGCTATTATTAAAACAACAACAACAAAAAAACATACATAAAAAAGGCTTTCAGTGATAAATAATTCTTCTTTCTGGGGCTTCTGGGGTTTGTATCTGAGAAGTAATGTCTCACGCTGATCCTTGTAGTCCTTATATATTCGGTCGGGGTCCCATTTTTGGTTTTTTGTCCGGCTTGTAGGACTGGGTCTTGTGTTCGGATTCTTTCTAAAAAACCCCAGAAGACTTGTTCGGCACTTTTAGAGTTATTAAAAACATCCTGTTGTTCAATGTAAAATAAATCACGGCTGGGAAGCCGTGGGGACTGAAAACGTATTTAATAATGCGAGTAATTTGTTCGTTCATGTATATGTACATAAATATTAATGTAAATCCGGTACATGTGTATTCTCGTTTATAATATTTCTTGTAATTTAAAAGAAAGAAAGAAGAGATTCTTGCAACAGCCGACACGACACATAAAAAATAATAATACTTTCAGGGCTTCGAATAAACCCAGTTTGAACCTACAATACTATGTATTTAAAAAAAACCCCCAAATGTCGCGCCAAATCCGACTACTCCACACGGAAAAATAAACATGATGATTGCGGAAATCTAGGTCAGCGTGAATACAGTGCACGCCGCTCTTGGAAGTTCTTTCATTATATTTTAATTAATTATTACAATATGTATACATATTTTTGACCTAGAGAGACACATAGAGAAGGTACACGGTTATAATATTCCCAGAACCTCAATAATTAGCTGCTCTGCTCACGAAACATGGCAGAGAAGGGCATGAAGTCGCCCGCCGTTCTGGGCGGTATAGCCTTAGCCGCTGTCGTTGCCATAACAACCGTGTACTACCTGACAGCCAGCAGCGACCCGTTGCCCGCTATTGATTCAAATAAGAGAAAGGATTCAAATAAGCGAAAAGAAGGTGTCAAGACTGATGGCACTGCAGCTGCACCTGTAGACACAGATCTGAAGAGTGCCGCGAGCAAGGATGCGCAAGGTTAGCATATAAACACAGTGTGAAGATTGATATTAGATGGGGAGTTACTTGAAGGTTGTACAGCGAGTGGGTCGACTATGAAGTGATTGATAGTTACTGTATTGTTTAAATGTAAACAAAGATGTAGAAATCATCTCATGTCCGGCTGAACAGATGCTTGTTAAGCATTGAACCGTTCTATATATATATACATATGTATATGCCTATACATATACATATACATATACATATACATATACATATACATATACATATAAAAATACATATATATATATATATATACACATATACATATACATATACATATACATATACGTATACATATACATATACATATACATATACATATATATATATTTATGTATGTATATATGTATGTATGTATATATGTATGTATATGTATATGTATACGTATGTCTATTTATATTTATATGTATATGTATATGTATGTATATGTATATGTATATGTATATGTATATGTATTTGTATATATATATATGTATATATGTATTTAAATATGTATGTGTATGTGTATGGGTGTGTGTGTATGTGTATGTGTATGTGTACGTGTATGTGTATGTATATGTGTATGTGTATGTGTATGTGTAAGCGTAAGTGTATGTGTATGTGTTTGTGACTGTGTATGTGTATGTATACGTATACGTTTATGTATATGTAGATGTAGATGTAGATGTATAAGTATATGTATATGTATATGTATATGTATGTATGTGTTTGTGTATGTATATGTATATGTATATGTATTTGTATATGTATATGGGTATACATACACACACACACACACACACACACACACACACACACACATATATATATATATATGTATGTATGTATATATATATTTGATGAACATACATACATACTTACTTACATACAAACATACATACATTCAAACATACATACATACATACATACATATGTACATACATACATACATACATACATACATACATACATACATACACACATACGTACATACGGACATTCGTTCATACATACATACATACATACATGCATACATACATACATACATACATACATACAGACATACATACATATATACATACATACATTCATATATACATACATACACTCAGACATACATACATATATACATACATACATCAAATAAATACATACGTCAAGTTCGTATCTTCAGTTAACAGGCAAGCGTTCATGTGTTTGTAAAATGTTTCGACTCGTGCTTTGTATGAACCGTATTTTAGCATGTTTTATACTGTGCTATCCTTTGTTTTTTTTGATAGTCGACAATATCCAACTATCCTCTGAACCCGCAGCGCCTGCGCCTTCCAAAGCCGAGAGTCCCAAGGAGACTGCCAATCGGGTCAAGAACGAGGGCAATTTATTGTTTAAAGAAGCCAAGTACAACGAGGCCGTGAGCAAGTACACAGAAGCACTGGATCTCAATCCCGATCCCGAAGATCGGTCCAAGTACTATGCAAACCGCGCCGCTTGCTATGCCAAGCTCAAGAACTACGAGCAGGTTATCAGCGACTGTACGGATGCGCTGGAACTGGACCCGCGATATGTGAAGGCCTTGCAAAGGAGGGCACAGGTATGTTGGTTAAACGTGAAAGGGGATGTGAATGTGAATGCTACTCAGGTGCTGATGTGATGTGATGGGAGGAAACGTTGTTGTTAGTGCTGTAGGTTACGATTGCTGCGTACAATACTGGGTGGTCCGCGACGGATTGGCCTCATGGGACGTCGTGGTGTGTGATGTAGTGTGATTGATTGCACAAAGATGTGCCACCCGTTAGTCGGTAGTCCCCACACCCCGAGTGGTTACGTGATCAATTATTTGGGCATGGGCGCTACACACATAATAGGATACATCATTATATTATAAATACTATGGCTATAGGTACCCCACTATAGTGTTCGCCCTCACGCTATAGTGACGGGTTTGATGCAATACTATTACTCAAACGATCCAAAATGTATCAATATAACGTAGGATGTACCGTACAAGCTGGAACATCAATCACTACTCGAGCACTCGACCTTTTTCCAGAACCTTATTGCCCTGTTTATCTAATTATGTGGTTTGGTCGAACTAAATGTATTTTATCGCAGGCGTTCGAGATCACTGGAGAATTGGAGAAGGCCGTCAAGGACTACACACTGGCTGTTTCACTCAACCCACAACAGCAAAATGCCCAAGCACACAATGTCATTGAAGAGCTTTTACAACAGGTATACCATGTGTGCAGC
>NW_014040231.1:21819-25511 GCF_001186125.1 Sphaeroforma arctica JP610 | reverse complement strand
TATTCGCGTGCGCGTATTTCTACATTTTATACATGTATATTCAATTAAATATTTATAGTATGCTCATACACTATTATTAACTGTACGTTACATAAGATCGCTCTCAAGAAAGCCAAGGCGAAGATGGAGGAGAAGAAGGGAATGTTCCCGTCGGCCAGCATTGTAAAGACATACCTCAACACCTTTACCCAGCCAGAGATCGCAAAGACTTTGAGCGAACTAGAAGCCGGTATGAAGCTGTTTATTCCTTGTTTGAAATGACCTGGACAGGAAACTATGAAAGTTGATGTTCCATTTTCAAAATATGTTCGCCATTTCATTGTATTTGTTAGGTGCGTAGTACGGTCTCCTGGACTTTTACGATTGTCGGTTCATTCCTTTAAAAACTTTTCGAGACTGAACATTGTCAGAGCTATGTGTGCTGGATTCTTCTGTATCATCCGGCCCTGTATATGCATAGTGTGCGGCATTTGTTCTCATCTGTGTAGCTTCTGGGAGTGTGAGCGGTTGATTCCTTCCGACAAACCCCTTACTGGCACCAACAAGTACTGACCGGGGTATAGGCTCCTGTATCATATCCTTCTAACTTTTTTCGTATCACATTCATCTTGTTATATACCAACGTTCAACATGGGAAAGGTCCATGTGTTCGAGATGTGATATATGTTGCATACGCTTACGCGTTGAAGCTCCATATTCACACACTATTATTGCCTTGATGTGCCACAGCGACGCAAGAGAATGCAACAACAGAGGAGTATTTTATTCTGGGAGTCAAGTACGTCCAGGATAGCCAGTACAGGAAAGGTCTACAGATGTTCAAAAAGGCTATCTCATCAGACGATAAGTGCGCCAAGGCATACATTGAGGAGGGTATGTACAAAATCGTAAACAGTAAACCCCACACCCTACTTCACGCAGAGTGTATTCGGTAGACATATGGTGCCAGGGGAAGAAGTGTATACAAGACTTTAAGAGTGAGTCATAGCTTGAGCTAATCATGTTTGTATGAGTGTCGGTCGTATGTGGCTGCGGGACATTAGTAGTTTGTGACTATGGTTGATTGGTTCTGCAAGGGCTGGGTGTATGTGGCTCTGGTCAATTGATCGTATGGGTATGGGCTGTATGTGGCTGTGGTCCCTTAATCGTATGGACATGTCTCGCGTGTGGCTATGAAGTATTGATCGCATGGACATTAGTAGTATATGGCTACTATTAATTGATAGCATGGACATTAGTAGTATGTGGCTATAATGCAATGAGTGAACACGCATGGGTCGTATATAGCTATGATTGATTGACTATAGAAGCAATGGTTGTATATGTGGCTATGGTCAGGTAATCGTATGGGTGTGGGTTGCATATGGCTAGGGTCTCTTAACCGTTTAGGTATGGGTCGTGTGTGGCTAGAATCAATTGATTGTATGAGTGTGGCAGAATACGTGGATCAACGATAGCAATTAATATGCCGGCTTGGACACAGGGTGATGACCGCAAAGCGCTTGGCGTAATTTTTTTTTGCCAGAGATTGCAACCACAAGACGTCCCCGTTATAGCACATGTATTGCGTTGTTCTTTGCTATAGCACCGGTGTTGCTGTGTTGAATGTAGATTCTTCTTCTGATACTTTAAAGCCCGACACCGATAGTTTGGATCATATATTGTCAATTACCCATTCGCCCGACCAGTCCCGATTCTCGGTCCTTGGGACATCAATTGTGAACTCTCATACACCTCTCGCTTAAACTCTCTGGCACGTATTGGAACGTGTTGGCATGTCTCGGGATACATTTCCATCTGCCCATATCTTTAACAAAGAGATCGCACCCGAACTCGTGTCTTTATTATGAATACGGGTGGATTTACACGTCATAAAGGCACCGACGGTCATCAATCCAATCGAGGTACTGCTGTGTGTAGATGTGCATACCGTGTATCTGCCCATACTGCTTTGTTTGCTTACAGTGCCACACGCCTCCGTTTCGCTCGCACCTCCAGGCATGCTGCTGCACCTCTCCGGAGACATTCCCAACGCGCTTGTGTCCTTCGAGAAAGGGATCGCGCTCGAACCCGAATCTGCCCAGTCGTATGTGAAGTGGGCAAATGCACTGTACTTCAACCAGGAGGTGGAAAAGGCCAACGAAATGCTCGAGAAGGCTATCCGTATAGCCCCCACCGACACGGTAGGCTACTTCCATGCCGGCCAGGCTGCAGCTCAGCAGAATATGCACCACAAGGCTGTCCAGTACTACGATAAGGTGTGTGGTGTGGGTGTGAGCTTAGTAGCTATGGTGTGTGATGGAACGGTATATATGCTATGTATAGCATCTGTCTTACCACAACATACCACAACGTACAAGAATATGCAATATACCGTGCGTGTGTGCTTACATGTCAACGAACGCAGTGTGCTATAACGAGACGGGCCAGGCTGTGGCACAGCAGTGCATGCACCAGGAGGTCGTCCAGTACTGTTATAGTGTTTGTCTGTTGTTTGTAGTGATGACGATATGGTGGGTGTATGTACAGTATACGTTTCTATGATAAGTATAAGCGCGTCGTTGATTTGTATGGCATGCTCGTACAGAATGATTGTATGGCTGCGTGCATGTTATATATACGTTTGTCTATGTTGTTTAAGTGCGTCGTTGATTAGTATAGCATGCTCGTACATAATGATTATATGGCTGTGTGTATGTTAAGTACACGTTTGTCTATGTTGTTTAAGTGCGTCGTTGATTAGTATAGCATGTTGGTACATAATAATGTTTGCATGCCGTGTATAGTTGTCAATGTATCGTACTATCCATGTAGTACTCTGTGTGTGCATGTTCGTGTCGAGGGACTCGGTTGGCTATGTCTGTGCGAGTCAGACGTAGGCATCCATAACTAGGTCGTGGGATGTTAGTTTTTTGTTTGTAGCCTGCTTCAATTGGGTCTGCAAGTAGATATTAGTTTTAGGGAGTTAAAGTCTGGCATTTCAACACGTGCGCCATAGCTTGATGATCTTGCAGCGTTTGTTTTGCGTTTCGCAAAGCTCACAATGCATATTTTTTGCTGTAAATAATACAACTACACACACCGGTTTATCGAGAAACCCCCAATACATTCGAGGTATGCATTGATGTTTGAATAGATGGTTCAAAGTCAGATCCTGGCCTCAAGTCTACTACATTATTCGTGAACAGGTTATCGAATTAGACGGCAAACACTACGATGCTTTCAACAACAAAGGTCTCGCGCTTATGGGCATGGGTCAACCCGAGGTTGTGTCTGAGGCGATCAAGGCCTTTAAGAAGGCCATTAAAATTCGTCCTGAGGCCCATGAAGCATATAATAGTTACGGTTTACTGCTAAGAGTGTTGGAGAAGGTAGGTTTAATGCCAGGACTTCAGTGTTTCGGGTTGGGGGTTAGGTTTACATGCAGCCTTGTAGTAAGGGTAATGTGGGGTCGTGGTTTAGTTTAAATATCATACAGCTGTCTGATTCCATGGTGCAAAGTGACGTTTGCAGGTAATAGTGTATTGAATATCTCATCACATGTAGGATTGTTGTAATCTGGGTCTCCCGTAGGTTTAATGTCTGGTATAGACGGAAAATTTAAAATATTTCTAATCTATTCAAGCACACATACATTATACCTTGATATATATATATATATATATATATATATATATATTATATATATATAT
>NW_014040231.1:15814-18386 GCF_001186125.1 Sphaeroforma arctica JP610 | reverse complement strand
TTTGGATGGTACTATACTAACGTATTTCAGTGGGAACAAGATATTGGCTAGTTGTTCGTCGCCGGTATGGGCATACCATTGTGTTGACACACGCCCATAACATCTTACCCATTATGGACCAGGACCACTTGTTTTGTGAAGCATCTACTGCTTTTGTGAAGCATCTACTGCATATCCATACTTGTCTTGCTATGCATTATCCATTCTGTAGACCTTTACAATCAATACTGCATTGCGCCACATACTTATTCATTTTTATCCTTTTGAATGTTCCCCAGGCGCACTGCAACCTGGCCATTGTGTACCTGGAACAGAACGAGATGGACATGGCTGTGAAGAGCTACGACGAAGCCATTCAACTCTCCTTCTTCGAGCAGGATTTGACAACTATTTACGGGTTTAGAGAGGCGGCTATTCTGCGGAAAAGCCTCATGACTGACAGCGTCCTGGCTGGCACAGTACCGAACTTTGGTTGATACGTATACTCATCTGTCTGGGCTGCCAATCCGTTCCCGGTGTGAATAAAATAAAATTGGGATTGCCATTCCTATCAATAACACCTAACGATACTTACCCCCCCCGTTGCTGTATTAGGATAGCCTCGCTTATTTCTGTGCTTGCCCGTGTGTGCTTTCCCCCCCCCTTCGATCTATGATAACGAATCAATATGCCATAGGGTTATGAGTGTATTGTTAACAATTGACATATCGTGAAGCCCGAGTATCTGTGTTTCTATCGAGTTTCTATCGAACTCATTCGGACGCACAGTCACTGTCTGAGGATTTTCTGTCGCCCCTTCTCTGTATTTTGAGGGTGGTTTGATTGCACATGATTGCCAACTGCTGACGCGACACCCATCTGCGCGTCTGTTGTAGTGTAGCGCCTATGAATGTACCCGCAACGTGGGCGGCATAGTACTACATGTCTAGTACGATAATAAGTTCTTGCCTTGTCAAGCGTTTGCACATTTAACTACTTTAGTACGAGTAGGTACACATTTGCCTGCTGAGCGGGTTTATCTATTCGCAATTGTGTTTCATCTCCGACGTAGGTTTCTACCAATTGTGACATGTTTAGGGAAAGCAATTCCCGTATCCCCCGTAAAGATATTGAAGGAATTCACATGGGCCGCCAATCGCCGCGGCAAAGCTATCCCACCACTTACTGACTGACTCACACTAATAGACGGCCGATTGTTATCGACTATACCAACTCCATAAGGTCTACCTTTTGGGGATAAAGATTTCTATTTCATAATTTTCGGGGTTTGCGGCCACAAAATGAGATCTTTTCTATATTGGGATAGAGGATATAGCAGGAACGAAGAATACCCTAGGGCATCAAAATGGATATGATGTAGGATCGTTAGCTGCAAGTAGGCTCAGGTGTACACACAACTATCAAAAGACACTCTTGTCGAGGCTGAGTGATCCGTAATCGTGACAGGAGTTTCATGCGTATAAAGCAAAAATAATAACAGTTAGTGTTGTGAGTTTCCGACAGACATAAGCCGACTTGGTAGATGCAAGTAGTAATAACCACCTTCACAACTAAAGAGGATCAATGGTAAGAATAATAGCCTTCTTGATCTATTTTCCGAAGGAATTGAAGTACCTCATAACCTGTCTCTGACATAAAGTCCTGGCTAAAGGGCAGGTTCCGATACGGCCAAAGTCTGTACAGGAGCGTGTCGGTGGTACAATTACCTCAGTTTGCCCTAGCCAAACAAGCGCAGGCTCATTTTTTGAAGTCCGTGTGATTTAACCCATAGAATACACACAGACACTCTCGTTTAAACAAGATACTTTCCTCAACAATTTTGCATTATCAATATATACGTAGCCTGAGTCAGGCTAAATTCATACCCCCTAGTATTGTGTAGCATTTCTCCCTCCGGGACCCCACAGGGGTGTACGCTACGTAGGGACAACGGTGCTGTATATAATGATTCACTTATCAAACGGGGTGGCACGTTCTATTGCATAGAGTTAAAGCGAAGCAGCAGCGTGGTGAATCCATTAAAGCACAGGATATACCAATATAAATTAAGGACTGTTCTCGTCAGTATTGGTCTCATGTTCCAATAACGCTTACGAGCACGCCAGGAGTCCTATAGGACCGTTTCGGCCCTAGTGAGAGACTTGGATTTAGACCTGTTCAGTGAATAGTAAACCGCTAACAGTCAGTCTATTTGTATACTAATTATTTTGATCAGATAACCTTCTGTCGTGTAGAGCAATCCTATAAAGTACGGTCCCGTATACTTCATACTTCCAAAAATATGTTGTCTTTACAGTAGGCTATTTGTTCAGTTGTGCTAGGATTAGGTACTCTAGTATTTCGAAGGAACCCCTTGAATTCCAGGACTCTCCATTTAGTCTAGGATTCCCTGGACAATGCTATACGGGCTACGTATATCAATAGCGTCCCTCTAATGTTGTCCCTGACTCCTGTGATGTGATATGTTCCATCAGCCATGGCCAAAACCAAAGTATTGAGCGCGGTTGCGTTTAATTGGTGATTTCTATTTGCAACTATGAATGATATACATATACATATACATACATATATA
>NW_014040231.1:7356-14806 GCF_001186125.1 Sphaeroforma arctica JP610 | reverse complement strand
AAATAATATATAAATAGAATTAGAAATATATACATATATAAATATATATATATATATATGTATATATATATATATATATACATATATACATATATACATATATAAATATATATATGTATATACGCATTTTTGTATGTATATACACATAAATATATGTATATACATATATATAGATATACATCCGTCTACCCTCCAGCGGAAACTCCGTACATATTTAACTATGTCGACTCCGTGCAGGAAGTGAATCACCACTTCCATAATTAGGGCCCATATCAGTTCTGCGGTTCACGATGGTAGCCACTAAAATGCTCACAACAAGATAGGATAAGATTTTGGCTCGATTGATTTTATATATTCATATTTTATTAAAAACCCCTCCCACCACCCGAAGGCGCTACGTGAAAGCAGCAAACTAAATCTCGTAACAGTAATCTTATACCGAAAGCAAGTTGTTATTCTTATTTGAAGTATACACGTCCTCAACTCATGTCCGAGAGGATACGCGGAAGTGTCTAAATTCATATTACAGGGGACTGTGTACCGATCCCCTAGTTAATCTACCACTCACAAGCGATAAACAACTACTAGTCGAAGCAAATATGTGATATAAATTATCACTCACACTGTGAAGGTACATATGTGACATCAATCACATGACAACGCACAGGCGTGCTCACTGTAAGATCGGCGGATCATACATACGCTGGTAAATAAAGCCGAGTGATATGGTATTACTAGCCCCTCGCAACCAAAGTAGCTGTGCCCATTTAGCAAACACATAGCAGTCGACAGGTTCGATAGTACAACGTCGGACCAGGGTCAGCGAGCTGTGACCGAACCCTCCAAATGGTCAAGAATTAAATGGATTTACCATTTAAGTACGAATAAGCGGACGCGAAGCCAGATATAACGATTTAACGTATGGCACATGCCCGTCCCATCGTACTAGCGTATCCGCCTAGCATCCCTAGACTACACCATGAGTCAAACAACTTCATTATGTGTAGGCCAATATCATCACAAAAACACCATACTGGAATATAATATATATATATAGATATTATCCTCAGTACATGTGCTGATTGTATCCGTATGGTTGTTGCTGTCCAGTCGTGCCGGGCCCTGCCTGTTGCACGCCATAGCCACCGTAAGCCTGGTGTTGCCCAGCGAACGCCTGAGGCCCTCCATAAGCCCCTGTTTGCTGTGTATAGGCTCCCTGAGGTCCCTGAGGGAGTGTTCCCTGGGACAAAGCAGCCCCATTCTCGTGCACAAGATAATTGCCCTGTTGTGGTGCCCACTGGTCGTACCCGCTTGCCTGTGTGTCGGCCGGCCATCCGGCATAGTCACGTTGGGGCATAGAGTTGTAGCGTGGTGAGGTCGATTGTGGGTAGCCTTGATTGGATGAGAAGTCATTACCCTTGGCAAAGTCGCCCTCGCGCCTTTGGTATACGGGGTCCCACGAGGAGAACGCTCCAGAGTATGAACTGGTGATATAAGTAAACAATAAATCCGATCAGTGAATACAGGGTGGAGAACGTAAGTGGTCTTGAACCATGAGAACAAAGGTAGATCAATTACTCGGCTTTATTAAAACCCACTATGGAAAGCACAGATATTCCTCACGACAAGCAAAGCAAACCACGAACAAAAGTTACACAAACAAATAAATAAGTGAAGTATTACCTATATATTAAAAGGCAAACTACTAAAACCAACTCACCCAGTAGCATCCCTTGGCTGCTCTCCCTTCTTCATGCTGGGGTCCACAGGATTGTCGTAGTAGCCGTTCCATTGTTCTGGAACTGGCTGGGTTGGCTGTGCTTGCTGTTCTGGTGGCACAGCCCAAAGATTTTGCTCAGGCCTAGCAGTGGGAGATATCGATTGGTCAGTTGCCAGCTTAATATAAATATATGAGAAACAAGGGGAGTTGTGTGATCCTCATACAGTGAACGAGAGCAGAATAAATTAAACCATCGAAGCATGCGTCGCTTAAGAATTTTACTTGAAGTACAAAAGTTTGACAAAATTCACACGTACACAAGACAGTTACTTACTGTTTGAACTCAGGAGGCCCCTGTCCTCGCGCTACTTGGTCAGCTTGAGAGAAACTGCGCTGTGCCACAAGATTTGGTTCAATATCAGGCTGTACATTGAAAAACTTCTTCTGATGTCTGTAGACGAGAGCTTTATGTTTGGCAGCGTTATATGGTGGTCGCGGATCGGAATCACTCAAACCTTCGACTACAGTTTGTGATATGTGTTTCACCCTGGAGATATACACATGGCACATAATACAAAAAAAGAATGTGAAGAGTGAGAACTTGTGACTGTTATGGCTGAAACGCCAAGGTATTCTTCATTCACATAGCAGAAACCAAAACCAAACAATCGAAGGAAAAAGAAAGAAAGAAAGAAAGAGAAGACATGGAAAAACCAGACAACGTGTAACATACCAAATGTGACGTTCAGCGTTATAACTCCTCTTCGATGGCCTGAACTTGTTGCACAGCGCACAGCCGAAGAACTTGCTCGAGCGACCACCAACGGTCATACTTCCCGGAACGGCAACATTTGGCTGTACAGGGTGGGGATCTGTGTATGGGGTTAAGGTACCGCTATCCCCGGGATTTGGAGGTCCAGTGACTTGCATCATTGACGAGATGGTTGACGAGATGGTGGATTGAAGAGACGGTGGACTTACGAGAGTATCTCGGTATCAAAGTGATTGTGGGTTGAGTCGAGCGCTTGTTGTCGCTGAGCGTGACACAAACGAGTGTATACTCGTGAAGAATGTGTTGTTAGGTAGAGTGCCCTGAGGTTATTCGCAGGAGCTAGTCCAGAGTATTTTGCCGGCTGAATATAAGTAAAGCAAAGTATAGTACTATAAAAAAACCCCAGATAAGATGCGGGTATTGTATTGACCATTAAACTACGGAGGCTTTGTGAGTGAGCAGCTCGACATTGAAGCTCCAACGGACCACGTCCTCGCTAATTACTATAAAATGATTACTGCAACTAAATAGGCGACTCACTGACTCTGGAGTATGAGCCTTCTATCACTCATTGAGTACGACAGACTACGAGTCCAGACTCCAATGCTCAGCCTGCTACAAGCAAGGAGATCGCAGACTCGCAGAGGCAAATCAGTGGTTTAGAGAAAATGTACACCGTCGGTACGTTTTCGTCGGTTGGCAGACGACAACGGATGCGAATATATGATGGAATTTAGGGTAGTTAAAGTACTGTAATTTAATTTTCTATACGTTTTCTTGGTAGATACAATTTTCTAGGTTTGCGACATATAGTTTGCTTGCAATTATCGGTCACATATTTTTTCCTGTGTTTTTCCCCTTTTTCTGATGTCCTAAATAAGTGTATATATTTGGATCATTCTATTTATAGACAATTCAAAATGACGCCTCTTGACTCTTTCTATTCTGTACAAGGCCTTCTCAGCGAATCAAAATACGGTTTAAACCAAGCCATTTGAAATAAATATTTCAGAATTAAATACATTTTTATTTTCATTTTTAGAAACAAGTAACGGCTGTGTGTTTACCACACGCTGAATGCTGATGCAGCGATGCCACCCATCACAAGCCCCAGTCACAGTAATATGGTGACTGTTGAGTGTTTGACTCATGACTGTGACTGTTGAGAGACTCAGAGAGTCCAGATTCCAGAATAAAGTTGAGTCCAGACTCCAGAGTCCTGAGTCAAAACTCCAGAACGCACCCCAGTCAGATTCCTGAGGCCACAGCGTCCACTGCCACATATTCCTCACATTATGAGTTGCACTCTTGACTCAAAAAGCCCCTTTTCCAGTTCTCCCTTGGCAACAAACCTCAAATATAAATATTGAGCTGCTCATGGACTCTCACGACATCTGAGGCGAGAGTTCAAATGAACTAATTCAACTGATTTTTCATTTTTGAGTACAGCTATTTTACTGAATTTAATTTTTTTAACATAGGTTCTACTTTTGGAGGCAGGGCGTGTTTACTGTTTACTGTTTATCTGGAGGACTTCATATGTAGGTCCTACTTTGTAACCAAAGTTGCGTAGAGTTGCTTGTTGTGCATCGCTCTCTTCACTCTTGAGTATCGTGTCCCGACTTCGTTACGCACTCAGCATTTTTTCGACTATGTCGTTTTAAATAGAATCACTCGCTTTACTTTATCGGCAGCTGCGAGCATATAGATCCCTTTCTACTAGAGTAGAGAGAGAGAGAGAGAGAGAGAGACAGAGAGAGAGGGTGTATGTGTGGACTCATGCAGATGCATACCTGGTTGATTGTTGATAATATCAAGCGCAAACTTATTTTATTGGAATGCGTTCTCAGTCGCTTCCGTAATCAATCGATTACAAACAAGTACCAATTAAAGAATACAGTTGTTATCGCGCACACGAAAAATGATACTATAGATTATAGAACATTCCAACTATACAGTACCGGATTACAGTACCTGCTCGCAAGTGCGAATATTCTCCACATTTCCCCCTCGTAGTGATTATACAGATAAAACGAATTTCTTGCCGTTTCGTTTCAACTATCCATGTCTTGGTATCTGACAGCAGTCGACAGAATCAAAAGTTTCTTTAGGAATACTTTCCGGGAGCTTTTTAGATTAACCAGTAGCGGTTTGTGAAGGGTGCGGTATTATTGACTGACTCTTGCCTTGGATCGAACAATATCACGGCGATGTTAGGTGCATGACTGAACTAGAATGCTACTTTTTTAAATCTAACGAATTCAGTGTGTGCTAGTAGCTTGTGTGAGATATTCATTTCAATGAATACTCACTTTGTAACGAATACACGCATTGTCTAAAAATTACATTTTGATTTCCGAAGGAAGCCGAAATACCAAATGAATATCATGTCGTCAAATGCACCACAAGACACTGGCCGTATGAACCACAAAAAGCAACACACAGTCCTGTACAACTGTATGGTAAATCCCACAATGTAGGGTAGAACCTCATTTATTCAGCTGTCGTTACTGGCTAGTCCATCGACTCAAATTTGAAAGGAGTTGGCATCGGCCTGATTGTGCAACATACGTCCTAGTTTTGTATGTATAATATTCAATCTCCTCCAATTCTCAGAACCTCCGTCGATGATGTCTCGTTTATTCACCCGGTTATTGTTACTGTTAGTGTTATCTTTGGTAGAGAATACTATACAAAAGGGTTCGCATAGGTACTTTTAGCCGCCGCTCACAGCTCCAAACTGCAGGAAATGAATTCGAGTACTGGACGAGGCCCACGAATTGAAGCAGAATTACTGTCTTTCTTATGCAATCATCATGTCTATTTCAAATCGAGTGCTTATATACATATTATATCAACTCAAATGTACGAACTGTCATAATCTGTGAGTAACCCCTTTCGGCCATCCTCGTCACTATCCTCTTCGCATTCATGATTACATGGAGTACCTCTTCAATGTGTATTGTTCAAGGGTTCTAGTACGCTTAAAAAGCTGTGGATACGTCTGAGGTACCAATATCGATTGAAAAATATGATTTGGGGACGAAAGTCAATGTAATATACGAGATGTCCCTTCATAAAAGTGCATATTTTTTAGCGAGACAATGGGATGTACTTAGTGTCGCTACCGGAGAAATTCGGAAGGGTAGAAAAATCGAAAGTGGGATCGTCACGAATCGCAGTGTTCATTTTGAAACTTCTCAACATGAACTTGAAAACCGAACCATCGGATGTTCATATGCCTGGCCGTCTGCAAGGTTTCCCATACTGACTGACTCAAAATATAAGAGTATATCTATATCGACTCAACATATTTGCTGTCGAAGACGTTCTAATATTGGATGAAGTTGTTGGCTTGGCAGAGCCATGTGATACAGTGATAGTCACTTGCCATCCGGATCTGCAATTTTGTAAGTGAGTTCTTTATTGGTAAAGTGAATCCATCGTCAACCGACGCGGACATCCATTCACATTCGGGTTTACAGTCATTTATCCACGGGTAGCAAGGGTCCAGCAATTTCTTAAATTTAATTAACATGCCACGGGTACCGACGGAATTGGCACCCAGACCAGCAGAGTACAAACTAGGTAAGGGGATGACTGAAATAAGCAACTCCTTCGAAGGTCTTGTAACCGATTCTCCCCTACTCAAAGGGATACCGCTGATAATGTATCATTGCTATCGGCGCCGAAGTGAGTTCGTGTAGATGTCTACCACGGCATATGGCATGGTACAATATACTATCCTTCTCGATATTTGGCGCTCATCTGCTAATAATGTTTTCATAGGTTTTCGTAGGCACACGCTCATGTACGCTCGTTTGTGTTTGTCGTGATCGAATCCGGTTCTACTCATTATACAGACGGGTGTCTTTACAAATTGCCCGAGTTACAATTACTTGTCGAGAAAGATTTGAATAGGCGATCTACGATGTATCGGATGCCTCAAATGCCCCCCCCCCCTTGGTTTCGCACAATACTCCTGTCTTGTATACACATTATAAGCTCACTTTATCCAGCGATTCGAATATCGCGATTGGCTGGACCAGCACAAACCACGCATAGAAGGCCGATAGCCACGCAAAGACAACTATATTGATCCAGTTGTACCCATTGAGACTACCTCCCTCCGTCGTCTGCGCACGGAGAAGTGCTACGGCGGTCAAACCGAACGTTATCGCATACACCCGAACAATCACCTTACGCATGGGTGCATCCGCCACATCCCTTGCCATCAGTACAAGGTGGCCTTGGCCGAGAACTAATGCTGCACAAGGGACATAGTTAACCAGTTGAGAACATTAGGTATATGTTTTGTTACAGTAAGCACGAGTGAAAGGCTGTAGTCTTGTTTGAGTCCTACAACAGGAAGTACATTCATTACACAACACGCCCTATACCTTCAGCTGCGAAAGACTACAAGCGGGAGCGCAGCCATCTCATACGCTCGCGCCCACTGGACAAATTCAGAGGACACCATGAAATATAGGCAAATGAATAAAAAAACAACAAAATCAAACAGAACTATTGAAGTCACTTCGCACCGGTATTACAATCCTTTGATGTGAGGATAGGAGCATTTGGTAAGCGAAGTCTATACAATGCATCAGATGTATGCCGGAGGAAACAAAGCCTGTACACCAAGGGCTTGTATCACGCTATTGCAAGACTCAGCTGCTGTACGGCATGCTTGATATGTTGGCCATAAACTAGAACGGTACAAACATGTACAAATAATCACACACAATATATATATATATATATATATATACATATACATATACATACATATATATATATATAGAAATACATACATATATAAGAAATACATACAAATATATACATATACATAAACACATACAGACTTTCGCTCACTCTCTCTCACACACATATATATATACGTGTACACACATACACACACACATATATATATACGTGTACACACACACACGTATATA
>NW_014040231.1:5523-6619 GCF_001186125.1 Sphaeroforma arctica JP610 | reverse complement strand
CTCTACACACACACACACACACACACACACATATATATATATATATATATATATATATATATATATATATATATAAACCTTTTAATTCACGTATTTGTTTGTATGTGTACGCAATCACTAATAAGAGTTGCACACTCTGGATCTGACGTATATTTGAGACACAACAAAGCAAATAGAGAGAAGCAGGTAGATATACAAAAGGGATGCAATGTGTGCTTCAGCTTGGTAGATTTCTACTAATATCTCAGCATACCTCCATAAAGCCTAAGAACCAAGTGTGTGATTTTTTGTGCGTCTCCGGCGGTGTGGTCGGTAAGGCCTATGACTGTCTCATTATCTTGGTGGATCAGAAACAACTCAGCAAAGTGCGGGAATATAAACAAAGTAGCCCCGATTATGCATGATATGGAGGCATGCAGAAGGAAGAGATTATCAAGGGTTCTTTTCGCTCCTGAAACCATCATTTATGTATTGTAACTTACAGGCTCTTTTGGAGTCACCCCGTCAGACGACGAAGAAAAGTTCGTTTTAAAAAAGAGATGCACTTACAATATTTCGAAGTAGGCACTACTGTTTATGGATATATATATTGTCGCATATTTAAAACGTAACCACAATACTTGTAAATAATTATAGCCAACTGGTAACAGAAATATCTAACAAGACTGACAAATAAACTAAAAAAAAAAGTGTTGTCATGTTAACTCTAGACTCGAGCCCAGAGCCCCAGACTCCAGAAGGTGATATTTGCACAAGAATTTCCAACTATAATATTTACGCGTATGTATGTATATGTGAGAAGGCTATGGTATGTAGCTATGGACGTTGAAAGTGTCCATACATACATACATACATCCATCCATCCATCCATTCATGCATACCTACATACATACATCACATACATACATACATAGATACATAGATACATAGATACATACATACTTATATACATTAATACATACATACATACATACATACATACATACAAACATACATACATAACATACATACATACATACATACATACATACATACATACATACATACATACATACATACATAAATACATACATACATACATACATATATACATACC
>NW_014040231.1:0-5503 GCF_001186125.1 Sphaeroforma arctica JP610 | reverse complement strand
GCATGCATGCATACAATACATACATACATACATCTATACATCTATACATCTATACATCTATCTATCTGTCTATCTATCTATCTATCTTTCCATCTATCTATCCATCCATCCTTCTATCTATCTATCTATCTATGTATCTCTCTGTCTATCTATCTATTTGTCGACATTTTTTTTGCTATATATATATATATATATATTATATGACCATATCTATACGAGAATTGCTGTGTGTACTTGGTTTAGGTTTATTGTGAAAGACGTTGTCGAATTTTGTGGCCCATAGAAAACTTTCGCTCCAACCCTCTAGCAGGCTCTATTCGCCACTGTATACTCCCTTACCGCTGTTTTGAATATACAGTATAAATATTGAAAATCCGAGGTTATACATTAATATGTTGCGTTCTATTGGGTTGATACTCCTCTTTCATTCAAATCGCTTTTGTGTACGCGGTTAACTGCACTAACCCTTGTCGCACGCATAGAGCGCTTCAATAGGTGCCGAGTCATATGACTTAATGGTGATCCATGCGCCTATGCAATTCGGTAGTGACACATATGCCCGATTGTTAGTATTCCATTCACAACGATGATACACTGCATGATGATGTATTCATAGGTTGAAAATTGTACTTCTACATTGGAGATGTATTCATAGCTTGAGAGGTGTACTTTTACAATGAAGTGTCATTGAGCCAGGCTTGATGTGTACTCCTTCCATCTCGCAGTAGTGACTTACATGCCTCACTATTACTTTCAACTTGTTTCCGCGTTTTAACATACTGCTATGTCTTGCGATGATCATCCATACGCCTGGTTGTTACCATCAAATTCAGGTGTATTCATATGTTGATGTACCCATACAACGGAGTGGTGATAGGGTCTTGCTTGGAAATGTACTCTCATAATGTGATAGGACAGGGCATAAATATGGACTTCCATCATCTCACAATGTAGATTTACATGCTTTGTTGATACTTTTCCACATACTCCTGCGTTGCTATGGCGTTCCACAGAGTCTTCGCAATTCTATCCTGTGTGCGCCTATACGTCCGGAAGTTCCGCTCCGCGACCTCAGGGCTCACAATATTTGACAAGTATCGTCTTTGCATGTGCTCGTAGAAGTGTGTCCACATATTCCTAATAAAGTTCTCATTATGGTTGATTTGCTTGGTCAAATTCTCCGTTATCACACCTGAGCCATTGTTTCCGCCGGCACTCGCCTGCGGTACGGATCTATTCCTGCCGGAGTCTTCACTCACTTCGCGGTCTCGAAGGTCTGTGGTGTCCTTGGTATCAGCTTTTGCGCTGGCTTCAGGCTTTGCATGCGTGTGCGGTATATCAACTACAAACGCGTCTGAGAGCCGGAAAAAGGAGTACCCCCCAGCGGCCATCTCGTACACTTGCTGCGCAAAGTTGCCGCCTCGGTTGATGAAGGTCTCGTTAAATAACGGAATAGGCATTCGAGCTATGTAATAAGGTTCAAATCGTGTCAAATAGGTCAACTCAGTTGTCTCTTCCGAGCTCATCCAGCTGTAGTGATTTGTTGGTAGGTACGCCGGTCCGAAGTATTGGTGCATGGGCCTAACCTGTCCTTTAAACAAACCTTGAACAACTTGACTTTTAGTCAGTAGTGTGTCTGCTCTGGGACTGTTTCCAGAAGCATACATGCGCGATAGCGAGTCGGCATCCATCTCCACAGCTGGCGGGATAAAGGCCTGTAACCCAGGGCACGACGCGGACTTGTCCTTATTTTGAACGGCCGCAGATCCTTCAGCGTCTGCTACCCACTGAATGTACCGAGTGTGCCCTGCATTCGGTATTATGTCTGCATCGATTATAAACACATGCGACGATTTCACTGGTTGCAAGGCTATGTTTCGCAACAAGTTGATAGGATAAAACGCCCCTTCATCTATGTCACGATGATCATCACGCCACACCAAATGGAAATCTACGTATTGTGCTACGTATTCGTTGTCGGCTATAAACTTGTCTAGAAGCTCGATAGCATTCGACCCGTCATTTTTTTCGAAAAACAAGGCGAATGAGATAGGTCCCTGCCACCGTTGCGCGAGTGTTACTATGTTACCAATGCGACTCCAAGTACCCTGCGTTGAAAGCGTAATTGTGTCGTCATTTTCGTCGGCAGATGCTTTCTTGGTGGCCATTGACTTGTAATAGTGAGTTTTGTATGCAAAACTCTTTCCATACAAACCAACCTTCCCGTTGTATTGTGGTTGCTCCTGGTTTTGTTGCCCAGGGGGTAGTATATGAGGATACATGGGCGCTTGTTTGTCAGCAGATTTAACAGTATAGTCGGGCACTACAAAGTCACACTGTCGGGGCCCAGGCATGCTAGTTCCTCCAAAACAATAGTGATATGGATTGTCTACCGTCTTATTCAGAGCAAACGCTCGTGCTTTGATGACACCTGGCATATAACTTGGACAAGCAGTCTTGGCATAAGGCGGTGTGTTATTGTCCATAACCGTGTATCTTTTCATATTTGGGTATTGATGGGTCTGTATATAAAGCGCATACTTATTTTGAATGTCGTCAATCAGACCTTGAAGCTGATCACATATGAACAGCTTGTCAGCATGAGTCAACATTGTATGTTGATTGCTCGTATCTATGTCTCCTTCCTGTTTCCCCTTGGCATCCATACTATTACGACAGTTTTTGCAAAATTGTGAACTGCTAGCACTCCATACGGAAAAAACCGTACTCGAATTCAATTCGAGCCCTGACACAATATACGCTACTACCCCAGTGAAAAGCAGCACTCCTAAAAGGATTAGGACACCACTTGCAAGGTGTATTTGTAATGATCTTACTGATGTAGTACGGGATAGAGTGCGCGAAACCTTACGCGTAAATGATCTACTGGCGTTCGACAATGATGCTCGCATATGCCTTTGTGTATTGCTACGAGGTCTATGGTGATGCTGTACACGTTGATTCTCCGGAATAGCTTCGAAGCTAACGGCGGAGAGAGCTTGCATGCTCGCACGACGATTCTTCCTCGTATCCATAGTTGTGTATCGCAATCTTCACGCTATCCGTCATTGATAGCGTGAATGCGTGCCAGCGTAAATGCGTGCCTAACTATATCTGAATTATTTTGGAACGAGGGATGAAAAATTACCATCATGCCTGTCTATAATATGTGCTAGTATAGGCTGTCAGCGGTTGAATAAGTGCTTGAAGTTCCGTGATAGTCATATTTTATTGAAAGCTATCGCTGCTTGCCTCCGTGGCGCATGTGGATTGAATATTAATCCAATTTAAAGTGCTTGAATTTACTCTTTTCACTGTTTGGCATTCTAATTTTTGTCGATTGGTTGAATGAACCAGAGGCGTGACCAATAAAATCGTCGAAAAGGGTTTAGCCGTACATACATAAAATAGTGACAATTGTTTTCGTTTAATAATAAAATCACATCTACAAAAAGAATTAAAGGGATATCAATCATATCATGAATTCCATGACCCTCTCTAGAGATAAAAAAAATAAAAAGCCGCAAGCCGGGCGCAAGGTCGTTCGGCGTAAGTCAAAGCCCTTCGCAACTTCGATTCTTTAAAACACAACACAGAGGGGTGGGTGTGAGAACTGGTAAGGGGTTGTGGGTTATCCACTTGTGTAACATGAAATTTTCAATTTAGTCAACAACACAAATCAGTAATTGCATAGTTTGTATATGTAATGTGGTTTTGCAATTGCCTACTTTGATGCGAATTACATCATCAATGTATTCACCGCAAGTTCTTTTTGTAGTATAAGAGTCAATCTTACTTTAGCTACGCTCTGGATGGAACCAAATTTCAAATAGCTCTGCATGAATACAATAGGACAAATAAGTACTTACCTCGAGTCTCCGTCTGTGAATGTAATGATACTCTAAAGATACGTGCACGCCGTATTGACCCATTTTATGGAACAGTCTGGGTTATGAGTAGCGATATATATCCCCACACTTGCCGGTAAAATGCCAATATACTGCTGGAATCCAACCAATATTCGATCGGACGATATATTTTATAGGCATCATAGTCTTTATCTCTTTCTGAAGACTTTGCAAGCACTGTTTCTTTCAGATGGCTCTGTTAGTATCGGTATGATTTTCTATGCTCCATGACGCGAACAAGTAAATATGTTGTTTAGCTTCACAATATGTTTAACCATGCACGCAATTTTTTGGACAGTTAAGTTAGATTCCGATCATGTCTACATAACGTCGGTCTATTCCACATTTAGAAGGTTGCGACGGAGCCACAAAACTCACCCCTTCTACAGATGTACTCTACTGCATGTTACGGGATGTTTTTCATGCTCCATGATGTGCAAAAGTAAACATGTTGTTTAGCTACAAAGTATGTTTAACCACGCACGCAAATATTTTTGACAGTTAAAAATTCCATTCATGTATGTCTATCGTTGGTCTATTCCACATTTAGAGGGTTGCGGAGTAAACCCTCTCCCCCTCTACAAATACATATAAATAAATATTTACTCTACATACTCTTAGAGAGAGTGTACAACTGTACATATGTAGCGAGAACTTGAGAAGCCGAGAACTTCAGAAAACCCAAGAAAGTTGAGTTTTTGATTGCAGCCACGTTGACAGTTGACACTGTGAGTGTGAGCCTATGACTCGCGCAGTCAACTCACGCACGCGATTTTTTGTCTTTTTCCCCCGTAGGGCCCCAGGGGCCCAGGGGTACATACAGCTCACGCCGCCCTGCCGCGGGGAGTCATGTTTCACAAGTTATTTTATAAAAAAAATCTGATTTTGCGTACATAGTACGTATGTATTTTACTGTACATATTTACGAGTATTTATTTTATATTGTAGTCTTAAAATTCTGCTTGTTTCACACGACTTCTTGTTAGATACTTGTTAGGTTCACACACGACAACAATGGCTGACGCTGCTGCCCGACGTGCCAATCGCAAGGCCAAAAAGGCTGCCAGAAAGGGTATTGTTGACCGTCAATAGACTTGTACCTATACCACACCGTGAATATGTGCACTTTCTTTTCAACGTTGTACTCGGTCCAATATGTGCTATTCTTGCTAGTGTGGTATGATTTCCTATGCTCGGGGAACACTTACTGCAACAAGATACAAAAAAAATCGAGCAATGGTATTACCCAAGGGAAACTGCTAAGATACACCATTAGATTGGGCCATCAGATTGGCAACCTCCCCGAAGTAAATGCGACCCTCACAAATAACAGATATCCTACGTTCGCACATGCTTGTATCTCAATGACATCGATGATATACAATTGTATATAAAACACAGTCTACATATGCATATATTGGATGTACCTGCATATGTCTCAAGGGTTTTCATAGTTTTCTTTATTTCTTTTTTATTAAAGTACAAGGTTATGAGCAAATATACTAGGGAAGCATAAATGCAAATGTTCTGGGGAAGTATATATATACATATTCACACACACACACACACACACACACACACACACACACACACAC
>NW_014040232.1:86030-88132 GCF_001186125.1 Sphaeroforma arctica JP610 | reverse complement strand
AATGAGTCCTCGGCATAACACCAATTGTAAATGTACACGATCATCTCTATCCACGTACTTGAACAGCATATATAGCGCGTCTCTGAAGATCTCGTCCTTATTCTCTTCCACCAATGGATTGTCTGCCACCACTGACGCTGTGCGACCGAACTTCTCTTGGTAGCGAGAGTCGATGTTCGATGCCAGATACGGTGTGAAGTCAAACTGCATGGACGCATTCTGCAAGGCCCAATAAAACAGGACAGGACAGGACAGGACAGGACAGGGTGTGAGGGGCTGTCTTTCTGTGTAGTGCACAGTTATATGCAATGCCACGCCCGGTGTACTCGGAAAGGTACAGCAGTGATGAAAGGGAAAATTTCTTATTGCGACGCGAATCAATAGTCGCTGCCGTGTTCGGTGTGATTTCAAACCTGTCAAGTCTTACCGGAGATATAAAACAATATCCCTAACATATAAAACAATATCGGCGAGATAACTTTACCTACTAGTGTATATGTGCATTCAAACCTTTCAAGTCCTACCGGAGATATAAAACAATATCCCTAACATATAAAACAATTTCGGCGGGATAACTTTACCTACTAGTATCTATGTGCTTAAATTAACCAGGGTCATGTGCAGTTCTCGAAGCGGTGCACTCAGGTATATTGATCAAGCTTCAAGCTATGAATCAATATATAAGGTGATACTCGGATAATTAAATTGTTGGATCCAATAATAGTATATTTCTATGTCTACCTGAATAGGGACCGATGCGGGATAAAAGCCTTCACGCACATTTATTTACGTACACAGAAAGCTATCTTAAGTCGCAAACATTTCAACATCAATTGCCTTCACTCACTGACTGCATATGCGTATAAACTCGTACTGCCCTTTCTCGGATTAACATACGTCGCTTTCGAGATCATCGTCGTCGGTTGTGCTCTGCATGGTACCATATCGTGGGCGGTACATGCCATCCTGTTTCATAGAGAGTGGGTTCAGTGCATAGTCAAATGAGAGTGAAGTCTTAAGAACAGTACAGGCCATCCTGTTTCATAAAGAGTGGGTTCAGTGCATAATCAAATGAGAGTGAAGTCTTACGAACAGTACAGGTCATTCTGTTTCATAGCGAGTGTGTTGGCAACAGAATTTCTTCTACCTAACCTAAGAGTGCATATGTGTGTGTGCGTGTGTGTCGTGTGGATACCCCATAATAGGTACTAGCACAAACCAGTGCCAGAGTGTGCTTGCATCTACTTCACACACGTGTACATGTGAATGTGTATGCATGTATGCGTGTCGATATACAAGTAGGCTTTGGATTCCAAACACATACCAGAGTGCCTTTGCGTTGTCTCGTGTACGTGTACACGTGTATGTGTGAGGATACAAGGGTAGGGCTGCAAACTTAAGTATACACCAACGCGCGCTTGCATCTGCTCCATACAAGTGTGCATGTCCATGTGAACGTGTACATGCGTGTGGATATATATGCACAAATACCAACTTCAAGCAGGGCCCGAATGTGCTTGCGACTGCTATGTATGAGCACATACCATCAACGTGTCGTCTGATCCATTGTACGACTGTGCAGAGGAAGCTGAGGATCCGTCTCCCTGATGGTTGAGATGGGCAGTTACAAAGAAGATTTAGAGTACCTACATATTACTGTCAAATGAAGTGGGGGGTGATCCGGCATGCCACCTATATCCAATACATCCATCCAGTTTGCTGGATGGAGACTAGGTTTACTTTTGATTGATCTGTCCCCACTCTATACAACGTATATTCGGGGGTTGTAAAGTACAAACGTCACTGAGATTATCTGCATGCATTAAATCCTACTCAGACCGTACAGTGTCTTCATTTGAAAACCTGTAATAGAGTCAGATATCACAGTCGGTCTTATATGAAACTACCAACTACAATTGTCCTCGTAAATACAACTCAATACTACTGTATATATATATATATATATATATATATATATATATATATATATATATATATATATATATATATATATATATATATATATATATATATATATATATATATATATATATATATATATATATATATATATATATATATATATATATATATATATATAT
>NW_014040232.1:82061-84622 GCF_001186125.1 Sphaeroforma arctica JP610 | reverse complement strand
TCGTATAGTTTTAAGAATGGCTGTCGTCAACTACTATCGTGTATATATAAACAAGCATCNGTTTACCATCGCACACATAATTATGTATGTGTGCTCGATAGTCATTAAAGTGTGTATATATCTACTTATTTGTTGAGTCAACGAGAAACCTTGTTCTGCTATGCACTGATAATATCTTGGTGGCATTAAGTAAGCCAGCTTATAGTAGCTAACAACGATCTTACCGAGCTTATAGGCGATAGTCGATGTCTGCTTTCCTCATGATAAGTAGTCGGATTCGTAAGGCCGCTCATGATTACCAACAGCTCGTAATTCAAAAAAGAATTTTATGTCGGAAGCGGCAGCTGCGAACGATGGCAGGAAACTGTACGACTGAATGTTCTAAATATATTGCCAGGTATAGCCAAAGAGGGCGACAATAGTTTTCTATCGATATTTTTTATTGAAGTCAAAAATGTGATCTACAGAGTGTACAATATGCACATATTCCCCAAATCAGAACATAACGTGATTGTTGACGCCCACAGATAACTACTACGCAGTTGTATATCATCTGTCTTGATGTGCACGTGGCCCTCGCTAGTGTCTCGGAAGTTATCTAAAATTTATTATAGAGCATAGAAGGAATGACACATTGTAAAATTCCAAACTGCTCAAGACCTCTTCAATGTCATCATCAGATTATGTATGTTACAAAAATTACATAATAAGGATCTACATATTTTGTATATTTTTTTTAGAAATATTTTGTAGTTCACAGAACAGTAGGGATAATATTATATATTTCAAAAAAAGATAAGTTGCATTGTAAATATGTACATATGGTATGGCTCTCATAGCCGTTGTAGTGGTTCGGGAAAGATCGATGGGAAGAAGTGGTCAGTAAATTCGCGTTTAAAGCTTTGACTCGTGAGTAGGTTAGCTGAAACATATGCATATGTAACATATAATAGACAATTTACCGAGCTCTTCCATCATCTATGCTCGGAATATCTTACTTTGTTGCATATATTTCGAACCTCCTGAATATCTACCTAGAATCCACTACTGTAGCACATGTTATGTTGTATGCTTCTCCAACTCGTGGCCTTTCCGGTTTTATAGTAAATTAGGTGAATGACTGAACCAGCCTACCTAGTGCTAGGTTGGTTGGTTTAGTCATTCACCTAATTTACTACAAGCATTTGAATAGAGTGCCAATTTCTCTCTGGCAATTTTATGCATGGTAAATGATAAAGGTTGTATTGTTGTATAATATAGGTATCTGTACGACTCATTAGATACCCTCTGACTGACCAGGCTGTCCCCCATGTATGCGAGCTGCATGTTTAGCTCGCCATTCATCCAGCATCTTGCGTCTGGATCCACTGTCCAGAGCAAAACAATACCCTTTCTTTATCGCACTCTTCCACCTGGCTACAAATTAATATGTTGGGCTGTGGACAAAGTACTTAGGACGGACATTTAGGACCGGACCAGAGGGCCCGACCTACAAATGGAATTTCAGGACCGGACCAGAGGACCGGACCTGAGTAGAATACTACAGTACCGGGCTGAGGCACCGGACTGAATATTGGGACAGAGGATTTAATATGAAATAATGATGACTCAAACGGTGTCATCATAAGTTAGTTACTTGGAGACGACGACAATATGTAGAGATGACTCATACGGTGTCATCATAATTTAGTAACCAGAAGACGAAAACGATAGATACGGGTATTTTCATAATTACTCATTGTTAGAGGAAATCTCGTTTCATGTAGGGACGGGATAATAAATATAGCAGACGCACCGATCATAACGGCACTTCTAACTGAGTTCACTTATTTCAGACTTAACATTCTTTATTAAGTGTTACTTGGTTTTGGCCACATTTTTAAGTGACCGAACTACTGTATTTATTATACTACGTTCTTGAAAGGTTAAATTAACTAAGAAACAAATTAGTTTACTTTTATGTTTTTACAACAATGACAGGACCCGAGACTATACCGTTGCCTACAACTGTGGGTAAGCAAGCTTGTGACCAGCTACTTAAACTGTTGCTTGGAACGATTCGCCATTTAACCGAGCTATGCGATAAGGTGGATACAGCACGTGCCAAGAAACCTGCATCCGAAGACGACGAGAAGGTGGAAATCCATTTGGAATTGACCCATTTGCTTTTGAAGGCCCAGTACTCAATCCAAACCTCGGGTAGGCTTAGCTGAACACCAGCATGGATTGCGGATCAAGCAAGACACTTGAATACGCTGATGTGTAAACTTCGATGGAAATTACTAGGTTTCAAACTATATTAAACTAAAATACAATTTAGTCAGTTAGGATTTAGCAGTGGTAGCTTGTGTAAGAATGATCGGGACTGCCTCTTGTTAAAAGCCTAAATATCCTCGATCACACAGGGCGTACCTCTAGCTGTTCTTTATTGAATAATTTTCACTAGAAGTACTAAGTGTTCATGACCACATGCCTAATTTGTAGATAGACATAATAACGTAAGTCACGTTAATACATTAGCTGATATAAATAAAGTTCCATCAGAAGAAAAGTTAAAAAAG
>NW_014040232.1:63271-81756 GCF_001186125.1 Sphaeroforma arctica JP610 | reverse complement strand
TTTCTACAGATGTATGTAAAGGAGGCAAAGGAAATTAGTCGCCTCATTCAAGAGCAACTCCGCCAACTCCGTCAATTGCGCCAACTCCGTCAATTGTGTAGCAGTTAACGTATATTATATCCGTATTAACGTATTAATGTTTATACTCATAATACTGGAATACATTTAACGTATTGGACATGAACAAGAATTGAGATATTCAAGATTCTGAACATGTGATAGTACTCGGTAGAGTATGGGACTCTACTGTGGACGATTAGGTGGTTTTCCAAATATAGATTGCTTTTTTTCCACTGAAATTAGAATTGTAATTGTACATAATATAGGAATGATACAAATCTGACACCTGAAAATGACACTTTGGGAATCTCTAATTAACAGGAGTACCACGAGAGGGGGTCTCGTGCATGAAATGGTTGTTGGTACAAACCTATGGTACAGTTCGATAATAATCTCATAGCAAGATAATCTACTGAGAAAAGGACAGGATCAGAGTTGTTAGAATTTAGGACAACCTGGTTTTGATTCCTCCTAGCCAGCCAACTAGATGTGCCCGTCTATGCCTTAAATGGGATGGGGAGCTAGGTACCAAGTGATGGGGTTTAGGTGCAGATATATACTGCACCAGCTTGGTGTTTTGATTTTATTTTTTATTTTCTTAAGTTGGACTTAGAGATATTTTATTGGTTATTTTGAGTAGATAATTGTTTCGGGGCGTGAAAGGTAAAATATGCGTCCAATGAAATGATATCTAGTCTTAGTAACTAAAACATAAATAAATCTAGACCGAAGTAGTGAGTGATTAGAGCGGAGCATATAGACAGTAGTCTCAGTCTAAAATCCCCTAATCTTTTGCTCACTACCAAGGTTTGAAGCTAAACTTAATTTTAACATTTTGCATTTAAACGTTTTAACGTATTTTCCTATTAACGTAAACGTTTTGGTATCGTATAGTCAGCCTAGAGGAGACCGACTTTTACAATTGTCACTGGCAGAAATTGACACGTCTATGTCCCAGGACACGGCCCAGACGACAGTGGATGATGACTGAGACCGAACCAACAGTCAACAACATTGGGCTCCTCAATACCCAACACAGGCAGAGTTGACACCAACCGACAAGTCACCTGACCGCGGAGCTATCGACACAGGATTGGCCGCACGAAGCCCTGTAATAGCCGGGCCTCCACATTAGACTCTATGTTATAAACGTACTCTTAAGCAGTACGTAAACTATAAACGTACTCTTAATAGTACAAAGAACTTAAGTTTCCTAAATGATTTTTACGGTTTTATTAACTAATACATATCAGATATTTGGACAAGGTCATTCAAAGACCCCATTAAAATACCAAACAAAAGATTTGGTCTAGTTCTATTAATAGAACTATATTTACTTTCCAAATTTATTTATATCTGAATACTTCGGTAGCGAGATGGCTCAACCGAACATAGGTTTCTAAGGACAATTAGCGTTGCTTAGTTTATCATCCGTTCAGCCAACCAGATGTACCAGTCTGATGAAGGCTAAGTCGGTAATTCTTGATAAGTGGCAAGTTATTGGTTAATGCAATAACTATGGACATCAAGAGTTTTTTCTTTTTTTTTCTTCTTTTTTTCTAGAGATAGGATTTTATGAGTCTCTCGGATTCGCCCCAACGAAACATACCATAGTTTCTAATAGAGCGACAACGAAACAATAAATAAAATCCCTTCGGCGAAAACAGTATTGAGAGGATTATATATAGGCAATGTCTCAGCCTCACAATCCCTCAGAGTATTGCTATTTTCACGAGACATACCTAACTTTACCAAAAGACTCATTTCGTTTATTTACTTCGAGTTTCACGATACTTAGACTTAACCTACGCGTTTAATTACTCTAAGGCGTTAATATCGCCTTGTTAGACCGAATTTTATACATTTTAAAGTTAGCAAAGGTATTAACTACTTAGACTACTTGAACGTAAAGGTAAATAACTACCACGAAATTACTTAGACCTAACCTAAGCTTTTAATTACTCTAAGGCGTTAATATCGCCTTGATAGACCGAATCTTACAGCCCGTACCTCAAGTGGCTCCTTACAAGAATGTCCATGTCACGCATAGAGAGCGGTTGCTGTAGAACGCTCAAAATTGAGCCCAGACAATAATGACTCCTGATGAGATGCCGGCTGATGGTCCGGATTGGTATTAGGAATCAAAAACTTGGGTGAAAATCACCTGGTAGAAATTTTTGGACCCAGTGGATTTACATTTGGACGTGGCTACCCCACAAAATTTGTCATCATCGGCGAAGCGATCCTTTGAGGCATTTTGCAGAGTGATGAAATCTCCACGCCAATAGCCTACTCACGGTCAAGTGGCAGTAAATTTATTCAGGAACAAATTACAACAGCATCGTCGTCCGCAATCTCCAGAAAAAAGAAAGCCGAACTGCCAGGATAATGCAAAGGTACCTATAGATATGCTTGCATGCCGTAAGCACTTTCCTGTTCACCACGATTGCTACCTAGAAGACCCGCAGGATGTGAAACAATGTAAGATAACACCACCTACTGAGGCGTGCATTCCGAAATACACTGCGGCAGAGATGAAAACGCAGGTATTCCTTCTCACCCAACGTATGATGCAAGCAGAAGCTGAGGGGCGCACCGAGGAAGCTCGTTCGTTGCAGGGTTTAATTCGCACGTCTATCGAGACGTTGAAGACTTGCTCAATAATGGTAGATAAACGGACACCCAAGGAATGGCCACCTAATCCACAGGGCAGCTATTATTTAGATAATCCGCAGAAGATACAGCTGCATGCGTTTATCTTGGATTGGCATAAGAATGTAAATTTTCACAAATTAGACCCGATTCATATGCAAATGGGCCTACATAGAGCACTACAGCAACGAGAAGGAGCACCAAAGGCGCTATTGGATTTTATCGTGGAGAACGAACAAAATTGCAGTCCATGTCGTTTCAGGACGCCACTGCTTAATTTGTACGCACACACAAACAAGATCTGGAGGATAACGCATACAGAAATGTAAAAGTTAAACCCTTAGGTACCGCTAGAGACACCACTTCGGGATTTTAAACGCAAAGTAGACTTAATGGAGATGCGACAGTATAGGAATCCGCTACAAGTATATCACAACCATGGTATGCTCAACCTAATCAATCAAGCTGCGGGGGATGCATATTACCGTGGTACTCTTCGTATGCACTCTAACTGGCGAGAATATTCCGCGGCACAAATACGTGATGTATTTCGGGTGAATATTGACAAGGCGGAAGAACACCGTCGGGCAAACCTTTCCCGACCGCTACAAATCCCCGGGGGATCACGTTTACGCACACGAATGCATGTAGAGGCAAACACACGAGTTAATCCGCATGCGCCGCCAGCATCGAGCCCTAGGGCTCGTTGTCGGTCATACGATCAGAATCTCCTTCCTGGCCCAGCACACGCATCAAATTGTCCAAAGTGACTGAGAGCACCGACATCAACTAACACGGGCAGCCATACGCAACATGGGGGTGCGCCACCACACCGTACATCGGCTGGGTAAACATCTACGCGCACACAACAGGCGCCAGGTAATACTTTCCGCCCTCGAGTTAATGTCGTGGATGGGGGTGATCAGATGCCTGATCCGACGCCAGCAGAGGTAGGAGAGAGCGAGGTGATTCATATTCATGATTTAGTCGACGAGTCGTATGTCGACAGTGAAGATGAGTTGATCGAGGCCGAACAAGGACCAGCCAATTGGGAAGAGGAGCCGAGTTCAAATGAAGATGTGAAGGTGTCTGAGTTAAACATGTGCGTGACGTTTGGTCGAATGGCAACAAGAATATTTGCAGTAAAAGATAAATTGTTCCCTACCGACAACCGTATATGTGTTACGTTACAAGTCAACGGACACGCGATGCACACATATATTAATACGAGGGCGAACCGCTCCATTATTACTCAGGCATCCGCAGCAAAGGCGCAACTGTCTATTACACCACCAGCTAGGGACAGTTACATATACTTGGCGGACAAAGCTTTCCGCACTCCGCGCCTCGGCAAGACATACGCCACGACGGTTCATTATGGTACAAAGTCTACTGTACTACAGGTTGTACGTTTGAACTTATGAATTTACCCGATAATATTGACATACTTCTGGGAATGGATATTATGGGCGAATTGGGCTTAGGTCTTACTGGACTATCAACACCCTTTCCAGAAATCAATCGTATTGTTATGGATGAGCTACTCGAACCGATTGACATTCGCATGGCACCAGATGGCAACGACTACGACAGTACTTAGATGCCAACGAGAGCATTTTGGATGCGGCTCGATGTACTCTACCAGGCAGCGAAATATCCCTTCATATTCCTCGAGATAAACTTGTGGACCTTCGACGACAAATACGGAACTTTGTGTCAGACAAGTACAAACCACACGTCACGCAACAAATACAGAAACGGGAACATGAATTGGTAACCAAACGTCGTACATCGGCGTCAGTGGTCAACTTGCCTTTACTAGCAGTACCATCATTTACGCCATCGGGGGAACTCATTAAGGTTCGGGTGTGTTTTTATCGGCTGCATATCATCGCCTTCCAGTACATGAGGACTCCCAACATATGTTCTCGTTTACTTGGGACAGTCACCAATACTCCTTCACTTCGGCTTCATTCGGATTGTCGACACGCACGTCTCAATTCCAGTGCACAATCAGTAATCTGGTGGCGGGTTTAGACGTGCAGTGCTACGTCGATGACCTTATAATTGCATCTGATAATTACGAGGAACATATTGCAACAGTGGAATAAGTCATCCGACGGCTCACCGAGAACAACTTCAAGCTTAACCAGAGGAAATGACACTTTGCAGTAAGCGAGGTATTGGTCTTGGGGAAGAAAGTTTCTGCAAAAGGAGTTGACGTTGATCATGAGAGGCAACAACGGTTGATCGACTGGCCAGTGCCGCGATGTCAAAGAGACATAGCATCTGCATTGGGATTGGCGAACTTTCTACATGAGCATTTACCTAACTTTGCATATAAAGTGGCCCCACTACGATCGTTCTCGAAGCTCAAGCCAAAGGAATCAATTGGGGATCGTTGGAAACCAGAACATCAATTGGCATGGGATCAGATGAAGGAAGCAATCGTGTCTGCGGTACAGTTAAACTTTCCGGCTGACGGGATTCCACTCTAATTAGAGACTGATGCCAGTGATTATGGTATCGGAGGTGCATTATTTCAGTTTATTGACGACCACAAGCACTACCTGATGTTCTTTTCAAAGACTCCCAATAAGGCGCAGCAGACTTACGCGACACCAATGAAGGGATTGTTAGCGCTTACATATGCATTGGTCCACTTCCATGATCATTTAATAGGCCAGCGCTTTACTGTGCACACGGATCACAAAGCGCTGATTTACATGAACACTCAACTGAAATTGAACAGCATGCTGCAACGATGGCATCACATCATTGCGCAATTCAATTTCGTGATAACACATGTCCCAGGGGAACTGAACAAATTACTAGACATGTGGAGCCGGGTTCATGAGGGTACGGCGGACATCAACTTTCCCGTCATCTTCTACACATCGTGCTGGAAGTTGTATCCGGATTACTTTGATCAGGTTCAAAAACACTTCGGACCTAACGGCGTTGACCACAATGCTCAACTACGACAATACTGGTCATACGATAAAGACGGAGGCGCTTTTAAATTTGACTGGAGCAAGTACAATGCATGAATGAATCCACTATGGCGCCTTATTCATAAGGTACTTCGCAAAGTATTGGCGGACAAGGCGTCCGCGACAGTGTGTCTCCCATTGAACACACGGGCGCCATGGTTCCCTCTGCTTTTATCGATGATGCAAGCAGATACATTGCTCATCCCGCGCACAGCCTATACGTTCTTGAAGCATGGCACACAGACATGTGGTAAGTATCCATGGGAACATACGGTGGTGGTACGTATTGGCCCTCCATCGGGTTATAAAGTTTCTCCATCATTTTGGTGTAATTTGGGTCTCGAAGTACCTGTGTGTGAGGAAGCTAATAATCGTTATCAAGAGAAATGGGCGCAACCAGCCATGTCCAGACGTACACGCCAGATTGCGGAACCGGTGCCTAAGATTTGTGCGGGGGCGACGGTGATCAATCATCCTGGACATGAAGAAGCTAATCGCCGAGTGCAGCTTACTTGGCAGTTTCATGAACAAGGACATCCTGCTCTAGCGATCACAGTGCAACAGATGCGAGACGATGGACACAATTGGAACCAAATGCTTCCTATAACGGAAGAGACCCGTAAACTATGTTGCACATGCTTAGGTAATGGCACTATAAAGAAGGGATTCAATCCCTTAAAGAGCATTACGGCACGTTATACATAGGATCATATTCAATTGGATCTCATTCCGATGGCAGTAACCTCTACTAAAGGCAACAAGTTTATTTTACATGTTTTGGATGTGGCATCTTGATACTCTATTCTACGGGCGCTGCCTGCAACCGATGCTAAGACGGTGGCGACGGAGTCAGTATCGGTATTTGGTGAACATGGCTTCCCTCGGAAAATTCAGAGTGATGAGGGGACTGAATTTGTCAACAACGTTGTCAGGTCTATAACACGAGCACTCGGAATTATACACAAGACATCTCAACCATACAGTCCTCTAACATTGGGTGCGGCAAAGCGCCGACACAAAGAAATTCACAAATGTGTGCGCGCGCTTTGTGTGGGCTGTCCGGAGTTGTGGGATGAACCCTTACTTTTTACTATGCTTTACCAGAACCTCCGGATATCACGTCGGCACAAGTCAGCACCATTTAGTGTTTACTTTGGTCGCCGCCATGTTCCATTTGCAGACATGACTGATGACTTACCTGATCATATTCCGACAACGAATGGTGCATGGCTTAAGCGATTGGATGACCTTGAGAAGACGATTCTGCCAAAACTTCATCAGAAAACTATCGAATACACTGATGCTATGGCGGAGGCCACTGACCAGATGCAGAAGTTTGACTTAATTGAATTTAAGCCAGGAGACATTGTCATGATACTCGCACAGGGAGCGACTACCAAAGCCATGAAGCCTTTGTTGGGTCCATACGTAATTCATAGTCGTGTGAATCAAAGTTACCATCTACGAGACAAGGATGGCAGCAACCACAGGAACTCAGAGACCGTCCAGTTAATGTGGAGATTATTCGGTTAGTTCACCGGGCTACGGAGCCACCGCTAGATGAATCGCTGTGGAGAGAAAGGGGATCGACATTCCGGCACATCATATCACACCGCCACAATGAGGCGACTCAGCAATCGGAGTACTTGGTGCGCTGGTTGGAGGGCTCTCCCATATGGGTGACAGCGGATGCCTTTGATGATCAACGTGGTGACTGCATACCGTAAGCGAATCCAAACTCGTGAGAGTCGACGACAGCGACGGCTGATCCAAGGTTAGAGCGGCCTTGGTCGTTGGTATGTCTGGCCGGGGCTGCGTCCTTACTGCATGCACGAGTGACGACTGCACGAGATACACACTCGAACATTATTATTTATAAATTAAACTTACATAGATCTTGAGGTATACATATTCATAACAGATACTGTAGCGCCTAGATGTATGTGCATACTTACAAGATCACGATAAAAAAACATTAATACATCTTAGTGATATGTAGGTGATGTGATATAGTGTCTTTGATGCGACACAAATACCACAGCGCAACACTATACATGCATAGGCATGGCATAACACAAGTGACATAAACATACGACGCAGAAAGTCATTAAACAATGAGTGGTGGTTGAGTGTGGCAAGGATATCTATATGCTGCCGACTCTATCTCAGTGACGAGCAACCCTGAGGACACGGCGCATTGAACTTTGTGTGAGCTCGGTTATTAACCGCAGCTTCGAGCGTGTAGCGTGGCACCCAGTCGACAGAATAGACCATGTATGTTTATTTAAATGCTGAGAATACGGGCGAGCACCCAGTCTATTCTTACTCAGAGGCGAGCAACCCTGAGGACACGGCGCATTAGACTTTGCGTGAGCACTACAGTCGGTGAGTAACCGCAGCTTCGAGCGTGTTGCATAGTCGCCCTGAGTGGTGTTGAGTTGGATAACATTGTTGCGTAAAAGTCAGAACGTGTTACATCATTACGTGGGAGGCGGAACATGTACAACATTATTACGCAAGAGTCGGAACATGCAGGCATTATAACATAACAAGTCGGAACATGTAGCATCATTACGTAGGAGGCGGACCGTGTATAACATTATTACGCAAGTGTCGGAACATGTAACACTATTACGTAAAAGTCGGAACGTGTAAGGCGCTGTGGGCACCGAATGCGCGCCCAACTCGAGTATGCTTCAGAGGACACCTCACCACACTCGCACACACACACACACAGTTGATAACACATCAAGAAGTAAATCATATTTTTGCTCGAGAATATATTTATATAACTTATATGAAGGGGTCGACTACGCGCGGCAGGCAGAATTTATCTCTAAACATCGATTATTAATAAGACAGGCCTCAATATGCTTCGTCGAACCAGTGATAAACAAGGAAGGAAGAGGATAGACTAACATTAGAACAGTTACCAAGTATACTGACAGGCTTTAGCTCTCTCGTAGGCAAAGAGGCGCGAAATATACTATCTGTCATGACTTTTAGTCTAATGCGTTTTACGCTTTTAGTCTGATGTGTTTACGTATATCTTTGCAAAAAAGATCCTATAAATGGGCCAAATTTTCTACAGTTTTTTTTCAAGAAAAACGTTTACCGCAATACGTTTGCGGTTTCGAATATACATTCAATGGTTTTATATAAACGTTAACAGTACTAACCAACACATAACATGCATACGGTCACGCATATTTCAGAAACTAAGCGTGCTACGGCACTCATATTTGTACACATGACAACTAACACTAATTGAAACACCCGTTCGGGCACTTGACATTGTACGATCACGTGATTCTAAATGAAATCGCATTCACTAGAAATCGATAGTGATTTCAAGAAGAATTGATATCATGCTTTATTCGAGCACACGTAAGAGGTTCTAAACATTCATAAATAGATGTACAATAGTTGAAATCTTAAGAAACCGCATACACGAATATACTTTCACAATTACAACCGAACATTTCACATCAATCACGTACACAGGATACTGGACAACTAGACAACACAAATACATGACACTTACTCTAATATGCTTTGGTCAAATACAATCATCAATATGAACTTTACACAGATAATATAATCATTACCATTTCCATGGTATAACAAACTTATACTTGGGATATGACGTCATAAGACATCTCACAAATTTCACGCATACCAATTTAAATATGCGTGATATATGACGGATGGGATACACGAGCATAAAATAACACTATAGATAAATATACACCGCTATACGGCGGACTATTAGTATGACATAATATCTTAAATACATATTATCATACAAACGAATAAGATCGAATTTAGAACTCTAACATCTTATAGATGATATTATATAAAGCACAGTGATTAGAACAACAATTTACAGGCCATTGCAAGCTACAGATATACTTATCACCATACACAGAATCACAGTATCACGCAGCTCGCACAGCCACATTAGAAACAAAAAACAAACAAGCAAAAAAAGAACATTATAACAACTATCACAATATACATCTATGAAATTAGTTTCAATCACGATGTAATACATTAATAGATACGAAATTAGACACAACTACATTATAGAGTGTGACTGAAGATGTTCCATGGCGCAGGGTCATTGATAAGTTTTAACTTCCGTTCCTTCAAACGATGGAAACATGCCAACTTTTTCAGCTTGTGACTTATGCAGGCGTTTACGCCATTTTCGATTAAAGGTTTTTAAATCGTCTTGGTTATCGAAAGCATCTGAAGTCAACTCAGCTGTTGTACCGTCTATAAAGCGTGTACGATAGTATGTATAGCCTCCCTTATCCGTGCTCCATATAATGTCTTTAAATTCAGAACGATCAAGAGGGGCATTAGAGTCATGTCTTCTTGCGAGTATAATCTCTGTAGTCGGAATACGACTTGTGCCTATATTAAGCGCACTAGAACCATCGGGGTTATTAACCTCGTACGTTCCACTTTTAGTGTCTGCTACAGAGATTATGTATGGACCTATCCATTTAGATGTTAATACAGTAGCATCGGAATTACGTTGACGGATGTTAACTCTGTCACCAACCTGATACTCTGCTATCTTCTTGGTAATTTTCCAACGCCTTTGCCTTTTTAATAAGGTTATATTGCGGATTTCTCGCAAGCAAGGATATACAACGTTATAAATACGTTGGACCTTCTCTATCCATGGTAACTCATGGTGATTGGGTTCGTCCTTGTTAAAAGGGATTTGTAACTCACTATATCTGTCACGAAAATAGTGAGCGGGTGTAGTTCCTGTAACCGGATCAGCGCACTCGTTCATCTGTGTTTGTACCCACTTAAGGTGGTACGGCCAATCATCTGCATCATCCGTTAATGCAGTACGCAAGAAGAACTTAAGTCTTCTATGGCGCGTTTCATTCGCGCCTTGCGTTTGCGGCTTATATGGCACACCTCTCTTATGGTATATGCCTGATACGAGTACTAGCGATTCCATAACGTCATCGCAGAACTCACTACCGTTATCAGTGCACATAATACCCGGCCACCCGTGGTCAACAAAGACTTGGCAACATAATTCTGCCACGGTCTGCGTATTCTTATCCTTTAATGGATATAGCAAGTTACACCGTGACGCCACATCAAAGAAGTGGCATACGTAACGGTCGCCTGTGTGCTCGGACGTGGGCAGGTCAACCAGATCAATGATGACCCTGCGCCATGGAACATCTTCAGTCACACTCTTAAGCGGTGCGAAACCATAGCGCTTGCTCTGATTGAGATCACAGTCTGTGCATGACTGATATACTCTGTCAACTAAAGTTGCCAGCTTAGGGTGCGTGATCCCGTGTCGCCTAGCATCTTTAAGTGCTTGTACTACGTTTTGGTGCTTCAGCTTATGATGTTGCTTCAGCCAAGCAAGAATGTTTTTATCATTCTGCTCTTCCAGAATAAAGGTAGGGTGTTGAGAATCCACTTGCGTGGTCTCTAAGTCTGTAGTGTTTTCAGACTCATGTCCTGTTTTTTTCATGAGCATCATAATCGCGCTCATGTGCGTTAGATATACCTGACTTATTAAATAGTCGCATTATATGTGTATACGCTTCAGGATTGTCTTTCATTAATCCCTTTAAAAATAAGGTTTGAAAGACCTCGGGCTTGGACTTTATGTTATTAAACAGAGTCCTAGCTAGAGACTGACGCTTCTTAACAGTGTCATTAGTAGATTGTATTTCTTGTGCACAGACGTTAAATGCTGTGTTGCCTTTGAACTGCTTATCGTTCAATTAAGTAGAGAGTGGAATCTCTGATTCTTTGACCTTGTTAAGGAAGGTCTCAGAAGGAGTCCATTTGGTTGTTCCAATGGGACCTATACGACATATAATAGTATGTCTCCAGGGCGTCTTCTGGACGGCTCGGATACCCTGATATAAGAAAGTATCTACTTCCCGACTGGTAGTCCCGTCACTCCAACTTAATGTTGGGCTTTCGGTCACAAGACTTAGTGTGATAACCATTGGTCTTCTCACACTTGTCACACTTAGTACGCAAGTGTGTACAGGTGGATGCATGTCTACCATTCCAATGACCGTTAGGGGTTAACTGGTACATGTCATACCCACACTGGGCGTCGGCACATTTCTTAATCTCCTTAAATAGAGGTTCCATGTCCTTTGCTCCTGCGCGTGCCCGTTTATTTATTCGCGAGCACGTATATGTTGGGGTCTCTCGTTTGAGGTCTGCCTGGATACGTACCCGTGATCGGTGAGCTCCCGCGGCTTCTTAACAGCCGCTTTTCCCTTCTATGTTACTCGATGTGCGGGAAAAAGAGTGAATACAGTATCATAAAACTGTTCCCATGTAAGTCGGAATAGATAAAACTTTGTTTCATGTCCCTTGTCTCTAGCCTCAGTCGCGTGTTTACGTCGCAACTCGGTGTACAGACTCACACGGTCGTTATTCCCTATGTTCTTACAGAACACATGCATAATCAGGAATTCGTACCATCGCTGTGCCTTGTCCTTTGTTATATCGGGACGTTTCAGGTCAGCGTCTAACTTCAGAATATAACTCTGAATGGGCGTGTTCATTGAACATAGCCCAGGGCTACGCATATCCTTACTTAACAAGGATGTGACCAACCAACACACAGCTGGCCAGTCATGACAAGTGTCTAGCTCATGCTGGTGTCGCTGCAGGATCAGATAACTGGTCCCTGTAGGGTCAAATGTCTGCATTAAGGCAGAGATCCATTGCTGGGGAGCGATATCATTCGTCTCCAGCATGACCGTAAACGCATTAAGCGTACAAGTTAGCATGTCGAGGTCATGGTTGTTTATAAACTCGACCTGCTTGCTGTTGGCATCCCAGTTCGACTTAAGTCGACTGGTCTGTCCCTATGGTCTTGTCCACCTTGGGCCTGAAGTAGTTGGTCTATACGCTTTTGCTTAATCGCAATAATATTCGCATAGTATGCTACGTCATTAGCATGATGCGCAGCATGGGCGACTTCCATTTTATTGGTATAGTCGTCGACCGATTTATTAAGGTCGGTCACCTCGTCAGAGTGGAAATCCTCTGCGGGTTGGTGTAAAGCCGTGCGGTCGAAGCGATTAAACTCGACATGGTTCACACGTCTGCGGGGATGATTAATATCCCTTGGCGTCGGAATAACATACCCAGTCTTAGCTGGTTTCCGACGATTGTCCTCCCAATTGGGTACAAGTGGCGGAGTATATTTCCCTACCTCTCGGTCTACAATACCTTTGAGGACAGGTGACTCACGACCAGGTGTCAGAACAGGCGAATGATTAGCATGTTCTTCTGGCAGTAATGTCTCGTATGGTATATCGACGCTGTGCATCTCTGGATCATATGACTCAGGTGTCGAGCTTGAGTCTTTGGGCGTAATTGCCTGTCGACGTTTTGTCAACTTCTGTAGGGCTTCAGTAATGCCCGGGGAAACATGTTCGCGTAAGCGCTGTGTATGTTTTCCCGATCTTTCTAATTGATCTACATGCTCGACAGTCAAGTCTTTCATAATAGTAGCTAACTGATTCTTAAAATCAGCGTATTTAGTAATTAACTTACTTATGTGCTTCGGCTTAGAAGTCTCGGATGTAGATTCGGTTTTGCTACTTGAGCTTGCCTCCTCTTCTGGTTCCATAATAGGTTCCTTCTGAGATTTGTCCTTGTCCCCTATAATTGGGGACTTTCCTTTCTGATTTTCGTCAGAAGAATGGGTTGGGGCGTCTTGCGACGTATCCCTTGTCTCACTTCTTGGCTTTGTTAATGCAAGCTTTGAAGTTATATATATATATATATAAGTATATATGTATATATATACTTGTATATATATATACATATATATATATATATATATATATATGTATATATGTATATGTATATATATATATATAATATAATATATGTATATGCATATTTATTTATATATATATATATATATATATATATATATATATATATATGTTTGTGTGTGTGTGGGTGGGTGTATGGGTGAGTGTGTATGTATGGGGGTGTGTGTGTGTATGTGCAAATCTATATACATATATATATTTATATATATATAATATTACTATTCATATAGTTATATAGATATATAAATATATAAACACAAACACAAACATATATATATATAATTATATATATATATATATGTAAATATATATATATATATTTATATATATATGTGTGTGTGTGTGTGTGCATTATATTATATNTATATATATATTCATATAGATATAGATATAGATATAGATATAGATATATATATTATTTGTGTCGATGGATGTATGTATATAAATATATATTGGATATACGCTGTCATAGCACGGCAAAGTGTACAGACCACGTAAAACGTTGAAAAACAGCTCAATACATAGACAGCGAGAGATGTGATGTCTACCTCAAGTCAATATAGTGGATGTGCCGGAGACGCTTTACTTGCTCGCTACTCGAAATACTATATTAATCAACTATTAGTTGAGAACAGCGGTGCCACCATGTGGTAGTTGAAGACCAGACCTGCAAATAAAAATGTAATATTTAGTGGCATATTAGAAAGCAGTTTTTATACTCAGAAATTTGTTTATCTTAATTCAGTATTCCTTATATGCATCCAAAGTGTATTGTTTTTCCAGAGCACATTGCGTTGCTGAAAGCACATTGATATGGCGATATTCAATTTGCACGATGCCATGGATTATTAACACCAATATATGTAACCATAAATCTAGACATGCCCTTTATCGGGCAGCAGCGTAACTTTTCGCATATTTGAAAATATCTTGAGCCTATCTTTGATCTTAGGACTTCACATTCTGAGTTTGAATGCTACTGTAGCAACAAGAACACTGACGAATAGTTTTATAACAACATATATCAGTTTGAAGAAGAAAAAAGTAAGGCGGAATCCACGAATCGAACGTGGGGCCTGACCCACCCTAAGGGTCAATCATACCACTAGACCAATTCCGTTTACTTTGATTTTGAATAAAAACATAAATTCTATTTTCAATATTTTAATACTGTTTTTGACAAAAGCGCTATTGAGTTACATACTTATATTGCTGTTGTAAGTTGTGATTTGTGCCTGGATGAAGGCTACAAATCATATAATTCCTATCTCAACCTTGAAATGTAGCAGCTTCATATTTTCAGAAAGAAGCAATTTTTGTTTACTAAAAAATAGATTATATCGGCTATGTCGACCGGTGAGAAACTAATAGGTAGTATGAACGATGTTCGGCCGGGTGGAACAGTCTAGTTTTAATTCTGCACGCAGGAAAAAAAATTGATATTGCGACATAGGTGCATGTGCTTCGAGTTCAAGCAAATGTACACAACTGGTAAGACAAATCTAATGCCAAATAGCATGCCGTTGAACAGAATACAAGCGATCCGACATCAGCTGACGTAGTGGCCAGTACCACCTCCTATAAAAGAGCAATACTAGACGATACTACGGGTTATTCTTGTACTATGCAAATGCATAGAGAAGTCATCCGCTTTTAGAAATTTTAACTTCATAAAAGGTATCAATGTGAAATGGCGTAAACGTCTACATAAGAACCAGGAAGATAAAGACAAACTCTTTCCTCATGCCGATAAGATTGCAAAGCATTCATATCCAGGGTTTGAGTTCTGGTCTTCTTTTCACACAGATAAACTTTCAAAGTCCATGACGCGTAAGCATGCACACCAACAAACGAGTGGAACCGAAAATGTAAGCATGCACACCAACAAACGAGTGGAACCGAAAATGCCATGCGAGCAAAGGTATACTCTCAAAAATAAGAAGTATCTACATACATACATTTCAAAAGTATACAAGTATTCGCATACCTTACTATTTTATGTTTTAACCCGCATCCTGCTTTTTTCTCTCACCCATCTATCACAATAGTATTCAGGATATATGGAATGTCAATATACAATAACACGTCACGCTGTCATACACATATTCTGTATATGTCACGGCGGCCATGCAACTTACCCGGGGGGGTTTTTTTGCCCGATACTGGCGAGTATAAATACAAGGTGAACCAGTTCACAGTCATAGTCTTCATATGCGGCAGCACACATGTAAAAGCATCTTTAGAAAAACTATACATCTTATATATTGGGCCATGGTTTATTGATCTACGCTATAAAAGGTCTATTTTCGAGTTGCTAGTATTCTTCATTGTCCCGCACAAGGTTTTGTTTAAATCAGGTTGTTGCATATCACTTTGTCGATTTGTGCAAGTACGACGACAGCAGATTTTACAGTTCCTGTTGGAGAATTCAGCTATTTTAGCATAAAGCCCTTAAATATGGAAAGACTTTAAAATAGCGGATTCTTATTAGTAGAGGCACATGTTTACGAAAATCGGAAAATCTGAAATATGTAAAACTTGAAGGTAAATATTTACAATAATCAAAACAAAACATTTTTTGGACATTTGATAATGCAATAGTAGATTTTAGAGGACGGAGACTATAGTAACAATTTGGTACATAGTTCCCGATAGTAGAAGCACATATTTAACGTGTTTTTATATTTCTGGAATATTTAAAATCGTAAATGTAGATGTTTGGAGAAATCATAACAGTCCAATTTAGGACTTTTAGTAGTAGAGTATGGAGACTCTATGGTGAAATTCGGTGGTATTTCTTTGAATAATAGCTTATAACCCAACATCGAAAGGGTCTCAGTTGAAATCTGACACCAAATTGACACCCGATATATTTTTGAATACTCTCAGTGTAAAACCTGTGGAATAAGACATACTTTTGACTCTTCCTAGTTAGCCAACTAGATGTGTCCGCCCATGTCTTAAATGGGATGGAGAGCTAGGTACCAAGTGATGGAGTTCAGATGCAATGGACATACTGTACCAGCTTTGTGTTTCGATTTTGATTTGATTTTCTTAATTTGGACTTGGATTTTTTATCGACAAGTAGAATTGGAGTATTGTTTCGAAGCATTAAGTGATTAATGAATTTTGGTTTTTGACACCAAATAAAGCTAGACCTACGTAGTGAGTGGTTAGAGTAGAACTGCAAAGACAATAAGGATAATATTATTTATTTCAAAAATGGCAAGTATGTATGATACAATGTATGAACATATGGTATGGCTCTCATAGTCGCTGTAGTGGTTCAGGGTCAGTCTTAAATCCCCTAATTTTTAGCTTATTACTGAAGGCTGACGCTAAATTTAATTCACTTTTGCAATTAACGGGCTGCTGGGGTGTGTGGGCATGTTCGTTGGTGTGATGGTCCGTTGGAGTTAGGCTAGAGTGCTCCCCTGAATCGAGATGCATTGCTTGGGAACTCTTCTGAGGCTGTATCCGAAATGTCAGCTGGGGAGCTGACACCAGATCCGGATCGGAGTAGATATTATGTGATGTGGGGGTTGCGCTGAAGCTCGATCGTTGGTGTAAGAACTGTGGCAGTAGTGGGAGCGGTATGTGGGGAAGGGTAGGCGGTCGTGTTACAGTGAGTGCAAGGTGAGTTCGCGGATCGTCGGTATGTCATCCTGTAATGTCGTGATGCGTGGCAATGGTGTGTTGCCTTAGGACCAAGTGAGGAAACAGCATCCATTGAATTTGACGTCGCGAGATTGGCATATACGGCCAGATTTGATGTTCAGGATCCCACACTCGTCGTAATATTTGGAGACTGTGCCATGACCCAAGTGTACCCCTAGTGTGGCTCTATAGTCCAGCTTGTTTTCAGGATCTTGGTTGAAAAAAGCGACCTGACAGCTGCAGACATACATGTGTTTCAGGCGGGAGTCACGTTTGCTCCCGTAGTAGACTTCCCAAGCAGACTTGCTATCAAATTTGCGGTTGTTGCAGCCAATATTTTACGTTAAAGTGACGTGGCGTAACGTTTATGGCCACATGTCGTCAGGTTAGTAGGCGTGTAGTGAACTTTGACGCGCTCCACCGTAATGATAGCCTGAAGTGCTTTGGAAACGAATTTTCCTTCTCGATCGCATTTTAACTTCTCGAGTTTGGCGCGTTTTTCTTTCCCGAGTGTAGTATAGAACATTTGGACTTTTATAAGAGAAAATCATAAGAGAAAATCATGGTGCTGTTAGCATCAACGTACTTGATGTTGGATGGACAGCCCGTGGCCGAAGATGTCAGCCCGGTCTCAAGATCTACATGGAACACAGTACCGGGTGATGGGCAGGTATCAGAATCCTTAAGTTTGTTTGAGATAGGCCGACGGCGCATCTTGCAAAATACACAAGCGGTGCAAAAGCATTGACTTACCCCCATCCTCGCTTCTCGACCAGATTATGACGGATAAGATCCGTACCACAGAGGTGGGTACTCTACTTAGTAGGTCAGCAAGCGAATATTTGAAACATTTGATAGTAACAGTGTTTTGTCAACACAGGCCCGAATTGACTCAGCACATATCTTCCATTGTCGACTCACTTGGCCCAAGCTTCAAACGGGAATTTACTGACCACTTCTTCCCATCAATCTTTCCTGAACCACTACAGCGACTATGAGAGCCATACAATATGTTCATACATTGTAAAATAAATAATATTATATCTAATCAGTTAGGTGGGTGACGACGTCATCATGGGCAGTGAGAAGGGTTGTTGTGGAAGGTACGGCGTGTTTAAAATTGCCTAAACGAGCAACACAGATGTATCGCCATTTAGGCCGGTACGACTTGTTGGTGGGGGCTAAGGGGAAGACGACCGTGACCCGGCCGTTTTCCATGTCTAACTTGTAGAGGGTGTAAGATTAGGTCTAATAAAGG
>NW_014040232.1:29260-41597 GCF_001186125.1 Sphaeroforma arctica JP610 | reverse complement strand
CTCCTTACTGGATATTAAAAAAAAATATATACATATTTTTTTTTGATTGAAAATCCAAATTTCAAGTCAACGTTTTGGTGGGGTCTGTGGGGGTTTTTTTGAAAGTGGTATTCAGTTCTACACTGGTGACCTACTGGTCACCGAGATTTACGTTTCGGAGGCGAAAGTTTGAATCAAAGGTCCGTCGTGAAAAATAATTATGGGGAAGTAAAAAATAAATATGGGGAAGTATATTATTCTGCTACAGTGTTGGCTTGATAATGCGTGGATGAATATGGCCCAGTTTGTCATGTCATGTATCAACAGCGTCGGCAGTGAAGTTGTTGAGGCTGTACTGACCACCTTGTTCCGGAAAGCGATGTTATGGCATACTGTAGGCAAGTAATTGGCGTTGTAGGAGCCGGTTTGAGAGGATGTTTTGAGTAGCTTGAGGCATAACTATGACTGTACCCAGGCCAGGTATAAAGCCACGTTGGAGAAGTATGACGCGAGATTTGCTTGGGAACTTCACAATATAGTTTCCGTGTTCAATATTGGTCACACAATCGTCGGTATTTTGTCGTTTATGTGTCATGGCATCTGAATCAATTAAATATTTGGTTGAAAGGGTGGTTTTGGTGGATCCTTCTCGATTATATGTAGCTTGTACTTGATAATGGGCTTCCGGCAGTATGATACCGAGTTTATTCGGTAAGGGATCGTCAGTACCTGTATTACCATTGTGGATCCCGCAATTTCAGTTTTTCAGGCATGCTGTAGCGTTGTGGTCAGATCGGATGAGCTATATTTGCAACCGATAGAAGTAGGTCAGAAGTAGATACTATGGCCGACGAGCTTACAGACGGGGCATGGGCGTTGATGTGGCGTATAATTGCTGATAGTGAGAGCGTTGAGACCAATAGGGTTAGCCATTAAATCGAGCTGGCTGTTGTCGCCAGCAAATTCAAAAGTTTTGCTATAGACATCATCGATCGTCATAGTATCGAGCTCCTTGTCAAAGACATCGGAAGTATCTGAGCTAGCTGTTGTCGCCATCAAATTTAGGAGTTTAGCTATAGACATCATCAATTGTCATAGTATCGATCTTCTTGTCAGTGACATCGATACAAAGTATCTAATAATTATCGTCAAGGCTGTATAGCAATGCACAAATAAGGTACTTGCCGGGGACTGCTTCACCAACATACAATAGGATGTGTCTGATTGCCTCCAAGGACTTCATTGTCTGGTCCGTAGTACGGGTTACGATGAAGTTAACAAGGCTTTACAGAGCGGACCAAAAACAACCATAACCACCAGAGTTTGTAGTTGTACAAATGTGTTGGAAAACCTCATAGGGCGCTTCAGAGGGATACTGTTTGTAGGCAATATTCACTAAGGACTCAGAATAGAGTCAATCATAATACGACGACACTTGCGATCGGCTGCCATATCAATCGTGCTACCGACAGCTGGGACGTTGCATTTGAGATAGAGGCGATTGAGTGTACCATGATGTTCAAACTCTATTTTACGACCGACGAACCAGTTGCCGAAGGTTTGCTAACCGGCGGGCTACGTACGCTTGTATGTGTCCTTGTATTTAGGATAGCCAATAGCAGCAAGTCCGGATTGGGCAAGCTTAATTCCATAACATTCAGCGAAGGTAGTGGGCTACGCAGGTTGATGCGGATGGAATTGAGACTATCCTGGATGTTAATGATAAATGGCTTTTGCTCCTGTTGTTGAGACTTATCTTCAACAGATTGGAGACGGACAAGTATCACATTGAGATCACGCAAGTTGTTGATCGCGAAGTTGATTGCTGTCATACTCTAAATCAACATTGACTGTTTGTACTGTGTAGATTTTTGTTGGAGATCAGCCTGGTTCTTTGTCAGCTGATTATGGCGGTTGCGAATAACGCTAAGAGTGGCAATAATGCTGACAGCTTGACTGTGATCTCACGACTTGAGAGGTTGAATTTACGAATGGTCTCGTGGATGTTATGAAGGTGGTGGTTGGCTTCCGGTAATTCGTCATGTACGTGATATTTCCCCCTAATATGCTGCATCGTAATATTTGGCTCTTCTAATGTAGTGAACTCACGGGGTAACTCGCAGACATCAATAAGGTGCGATATGATGAGGAAAGGTCTGATGCAAATTGATACTGTCTGTCGGTGTTACTGTGGTGCTGTCGATGCTGTGTGGAACTGCAGCACTGAGTGGGTTGAGACTGACGGAGATGTAGACTACTGTGTAGAGGTTGGACTTCAAGTGTAATTGAAGATAAACTGCATAAACTGTTAACTATATAGAATCATGTTTGAAGTATCTTTATTAATCTTTCTACTGAGGGCTATCTCTATTTTTTTTAAACCATATTCGTTATTTTACAGTAACATGACGATATACATGAAATTTGTGAGTCCGGATCCAACAATGTTTTCAACCCATGTTCATTAACCCGTACATTAAGAATGATACACTTAGTTTGCGGCGCATCCTTTTGCCTTAGTGACAAGACCCGGTATGTTTGTCACGTAACCCCAACCTTTGGTTGAACTTTGCACGGATGTTCGTGAAACCCTCCAGTCCCAGCACATCAACACACTTCGATGAAATGTTTACATTTCTCTGTGTCTACCGTTCCATCGATCATTTGGTTCATGTTGTATCATTCGCCAATTGCAATCTTATTCGCTGCAATTTTCAATTTCTTCATGCTTAGACTTAGGCGACTGTCATTGTTATACAGACTTGTTCACTGAGGCACCTCGAGATTTGACATTGTTCTTGTGTACATCAACACCTTGGTTGGCGCTCGATTGACATTCAACCTTGTCACCAACTTTTGTATTTATCTGCCGCATATTGAAAGTTACGACCATTTCTTGACCTTACATTTGCGGTGGCTGCAATCTTCTTTTGTGATTGTGTGAGTCTTACTACAGAATTCGGACACTTTGCAAAAGTCTGGTCTGATCGTGAATATACTTCATTCCGAGTCAGGTCGGAGAGTAATATGATACCAAATGTAGGACCTTCAATTAAAATATCACAAACCTTGTTTCGGTAAGATTGATGCATATCTGCATACAGTACCTTTTAACCCTTCCGGTGATAGTTAGACCAAAAAAAATCCTTTTAGTTTGAGCACGCGCTAATTGTGTATCTAAATCCAGTAGATAGTGAGACACTGACGTTCCTTCTTCTGCAGGAATCATGATACTTATCAATAACTCCGGTCGAGGGTCCGTAGAATAATGGATGATCACCTTGCTATTCACTTTCTATGTTTTCAGCTGCATCACATAAGCCTTCGTATTAGCCCACTTATTATACTTTAAATCATGGCTTGAAACTCTGTTGGACTGCTTTGAACCAACAATTTTTCTCTCTCGGAAATTTGCAATACGCATGATCTGGCCAATCTCCTTTAAAGTTCTAGACAAGCTTGCCAAACTACTTGTATCGATAGGGTCTCGTATGCCTTTTCAATCAATGGGCAACCTATCTACAGCCTTGAGGAACTTCTTGCTATCTATAGTCGTCTCGGTTTGGACCATGCACGAATTAGAATATACCCTAGACTGAAATTGTCTAGCCGTGTATAGCTGAAGTTAAGATTACTCATTCTTTCCAGAAACTATAGCTATAGTAATTGCTGCTTCTGCGCGTTCCAAACAAACTGTAAAGTTTGCAATCCTAGATTGACTTGTCGGAAGTTCCGACGTTAAAAGTCTTGAATGTTGCTGTCCATGCAGTCACTTATTCTTCTAGTCACCTGGGCCCTTTGGAACAGCTACGGGCACCAATGCTTTAGACGGGAAAGTGAATAGTGGCTGTTAAACAACATGCGGGGTTGTTGGGAGTTCTTTTCTGTCGCAACGAATGCGGTCTGACTACATATTCTATCCGCCTCAGGCCTAAGAATCTCAGCTTCAGATACCATCGGAGAGTGACTCCCCTTCTGCATAATTTGATAGCCCGGTAACTCCGAACCATTAGATGTTGACGATCTGAGCATGGACAATTCATTCCTATCGGTCAAAAACCAAAAATGCGTCTTATACTGTCAACGCAGTACAATATTGGGAAGTATAGTAGGGCGCCTCATATACAGTACGACATTAATTTTGCAAAACTTCCGTCTCGTTTCGTCGCAATCACATTGGGTAGGTGTCGTTGAAACTGGCGGAAAAATTTCCGATCTTCTGGCTTTCCCAACGTCAAAGAGAATTTGTCATTCTGGGGTAACTGGTATCCAAAATTCTTCACCCCCGCGTGCAAAATGTATCGTGGCTACTATAGTAGTCAGTCTAACCATGCTGACTATACGATACTAAAGCATTCACGTTGTGATAAACACGTTGATAAGTAAAATTGAAAAAGTGAATTGAATTTAGCTTCAGCTCTCGCCAAAAAACATACGCAGGGCACGTCAACGTGCCCATAAAATGAACTGCGTCCATAGTACTACATCTTCGTCTCTCAAACGTATTCTACCAACATCGAGAACTACGAGCATTGCTGATATGACAACTATCACCGACGGTGCCGTAACCCCTGACACATCTACAAAGAAACTTACTTTAATGGCTAAATATGCCCGTGCCACCCACCATCTTCGGCGCGCCAAACGACAAAACGAAGCCGACGAAGACTTTCGGCGTGCTGCTGTGACACGTGCCCACTCTACAACCAAAATAGTCATCAAATCACTCAGTCAACGACCACCACCACGCCTTACTTCTGATGCCAACCCACCTGATGATATTCTCATTCTAATACCACACGTGCTAGCAACCAAACGATATACAATGAGACCGTGTAAAATTCGATCTATTAGGACGATATTAACGCCTTAGAGTAAATAAACGCGTAGGTAAATTCTAAGTATCGTAAAAATATCAAAGTAAATAAACGAAATGAGAATTTTAGTAAAGTTAGGTATGCCTTGTGGAAACAGCAATACTCTGAGGGATTGTGAGGCTGAGACATTGCCTATATATAATCCTCTCAGTACTGTTTCCGCCGAAGGGATTTTATTTAGTGTTTCGTTGTCGCTCTATTAGAAACTATGGTATGTTTCGCTGGGGCGAATCTGAGAGACTCATAAAATCCTATCTGTAGAAAAAAAAAGAAGAAAAAAATACTCTTGATATCCTTAGTTATTATCTTAACCAATAACTTGCCACTTATCAAGAATTACCGACGTAGCCTTCATCAGACTGGCACATCTGATTGGCTGATCGGAGGATCAACTAGGTAACGTTAATAGTCCATAAAAACCTATATTCGGTTGAGCCATCTCGCTACCGAAGTCTTCAGATATACATAAAGTTGGAAAGTAAACATAGTTCTATTAATAGAACTAACTAGACCAACTCCTATGTTTGGTATTTTACTGGGGCCTTTTAATGGCTTTGTCCAAATATCTGATATGTATAATGGAAAAGGCATTAATTAATAAAACCATTAAAAACCATTTAGCAAACTTAAGTTCCTTGTACTATTAAGAGTACGTTTTTAGTATACGTACTGCTTAAGAGTACGTTTATCATAGAGTCTAGTGTGAAGGCCCGGCTATTACAACCGTAAAGGCACTATACACGGTCTGTGCAGCCATTCAGGAACCCCTACCTACCCCTACAACCATCTTAGAGGCTCTCCGTGGTAACGATGCGGATCTTTGACGCGAGCCATCAAAGTTGAATTGACGAGTCTCCACAAGTCCGGCACCTATGACCTACGCAACCCAGTGAATGTGACCGATGATGCTTCATTATTACTAGCAAATGTGTTTTCAAAATCAGAATGATTGAGGTTTTAGGGTTTAGCGTATAATTCATGCAATCCCAGGCGTCAATTATGATGAAAAATTTACTCCAACATGTTTGTATGAATTGCTCCGAACAGTGTTAGCCGTTTCTGCAACACAGGTCAGGCTTGTCGAGCATATGGATGTTGACGCTGCTGTATATGCGCTCGCCGAAAGATTCAAGTGCTGTTGGCCTGCCCGATGATTCCATTCTCTCCTTGAAGAAAATCCTGTACGGCTTGAAACAATCCGGTAGACTCTGGCATGCCCTCAACAAGTCTAAGCCTTTCGGCATAGGATTTCACTAAAGTACCTTTGACCCGTGCATGTTCATCATAGACTGAAACCGACTTTTTGTACATCATCCTTCTCTATGTCGACGACAGACATTTTTGTCTGTGGTAAGCGACAGAGTGATGTACAAGATTTCAAAGACTTTTTCTCCCAGGAATTCAGTTGTAAGGACCTGAACAGCCCGCATCATGGCTCCTAGGTGTATGTATACGCACGCCCGATGACTCACATTCCATCTCAGCGATTCCCACACAGCACCGAGACCATTGCTCACACTATCCATGATATAAATGAACGACCTTTTATACCATAATCCATGCTCCTACAGAGAATTAATAAGGGCCGTCCAGTATCTTTCTGTCTTCACTCGGCCTGATAGTGCTTACCAGCACAACCACCTGTAAACAAACTCAGTTTAGACCACAACAACTATGTCCCGATACATGACAAACCTCTCCCGTGACTACTGTACAGCGGCAGTCCGTATTCTTCGATACCATAAAGGAACACTCAATCTTGATTTAACCTATAAATACTGCCTGCCCTGACACACGACACGACGCTCCACCAGCGGTTATGTCCTCCGCATCAATGGCGGCCCTTGTTGTCTGGAAGGTAAAACGTCAATTCGCAGACCGTCACGACCAGCTCAGCTGAAGCAGAACACTACGCGGCGCCAGAAGCATCCATGTAAAAGTATTCAATGACTTCGCAACATCTCAAGCGAGATAAAATTCACACAGAACGAGCACGCTCCCCTCCGTTGTCACAATTAATCGGCTATTTATGTCATTAATGAGATGGTCACTAACAAGCACCTTAATCATAATATTCGTCTTCACTACTTAATATTCACACATAAGGTGTCATCTGTCCACAGTATGTTAATACATATGATAGAATTGTTGACATATCAGCCAAAAGCACACAATGGCGGACATATTCCCGCCACACAAGCTCCACGCTCACGACTATCGTTCCCAATCCTCTACCCGAATCAATCGAAAACAATCTAGGGGAGGAACAGACTGCTAAACAAGTTTGCTGTAGATTATATCCTCACCTTGTTTCAGTTTTCCTTTATCGGATCCGGTAAAGCCATTTCGGTATCTTTCCTAGTCTTGATCTTCTTTGTCTGCAGTTCCTCCCTAGTCAACATCATAGTAGTCTTCATTGACATTAATTGTGAAGCGTGTGCTTCGTTTCGTTCTGCTTGCTCATGTTTCCGTAGTCTAATCCGTTCGGCTTGGTCTTATTTTCGTAGTCTATATTGCCCAGCTTGTTCTTGATCTCTCAGTTTTCCTTGTTCGATCAAAGTCTGAAGTTGTTGTTCTTGTTTCAGAGCCATAACTTCGAGGATAGCGGTGAATTCGGACTGTTCGCCCGTAGTACCGTCGTTCAAACGCATAGTTGTTGGGTTTTCAGTTGAATCTTGAGATGTACCAGAACGTTTCAATAAGTTGTTAGTATCGGTTGTTGTCGTGTTAGTGGTAGTTTCTTCTGCTGGTACTGACATCGTGTGTAGTTTGTTTCTTCTTTCTGGGGCTTCTGGGGTTGTATTTGAGAAGTGATGTCTCCACTGATCCTTGTAGTCCTTATATATTCGGTCGGGGTATCATTTTAGGGTTTTTGGCCCGGCTTATAGGGTTTTAGGGTTCGGCTTATAGGATTTTTTCTACAAAACCCCAGAATACCTGTCCGGGCACTTTTAGAGGTTTTTTTTATATAACATTCTGTTTTTCATTGTAAAAAAAACCTATTTGCGTTTACGCTCAAGGTTTATCGCATATAAGCAAAACGTATTGAGCTTTTTGCGTTTACGTTCAAAGTTCAACGCATATAAGCAAAACGTATTGAGCTTAGGTAAAGGGGCACGAAATTGTATTTTTCAATTTTCCAATTTCTGACCCAGTCAAATTTTCAACAAAACAATTTTCATAGATTTTATAATTTCCAAATATGTGTAAATATATTAAAGTTTTATATATTTAGCGCATCCCTCATCAGTCTCAAATCCAATTAGATTATATTTATTTTGTACTTTGGCTTTTTTTTTGTTTTTCAGAAAAAAAAGAGGTAAATATATACATTTTAACATAAAACTTCTAAATTGAAACGTAAGTAAATAGATATATCTTTTTCTAAAATATATATATGTAGTTGTCAAACGACAAATAGTCAAGCTGTCAATGTGGTCAAGCTTTTTCAGGCAACATGTCGAAAAAAAGGTTTTCCCGCGAACCATTATCATTTTATATTTGAAAAAAAAAAAAAGGATCGCTGGATTGCGGGGTGCGGCACCACCGGAATCCGGAAGGTGATTTGTTTTGTAAAATATATGAAAAGAACAAATTTAATAAAAAAACATTGACCATTTAAGTACTGAGTATTCACAACAAAAAGGCATACCGTATGTAGCCTTTGTTCAATTTAGAAGAAAAGGGTTGACCCAAAACCCAGAGTCCCACAGACTCACAACCAAAAGGGCTTGAAAGAACAAGAGCACAAACCACCGAGACTCCGAGAGGAAGGGCATTTGGATAGGCTTTAAAAAAGAAAAAGAAAGTTGGGCTGATCCAGCTACTGGCCAATCATAACCATATGGCGAATCGAGGTACGGGGCCGAGGGCCCGGGCGTCGAGGTGACGGGCAAAAATACGCGCTCTCTGAAAGTAGTAGTAGTAAAAGTAGAGGGTACAGATATAGATAATAAAAACATTGCAGGCATCTTTTGTGTGATTCGGCGCGAGCGTAAAAAAGTATGTGCACCCGGGTTCTTCATGTGACAGGCACACGGTTTTATCACCAAAACGTTTGGCAAGCGTATTTTTATATTTATTTTTTGGTATAGGAGGCTTTTCGCACAGCCGCCCACAGACCACAAAGCGTTCACTTTCGTAAAATTCAAATATATAAATGTAAAAACCTACTGTCAATAACTAACGCCACTGTTACACGCCAGATGATACAAGTACACATGTCACATGTATCTGACTCTACACTCGTAGAGAACGCTGCGCAAGGGTGGTATTGAATACTTTCACCCTAACAACTCTCTCAATCTTCTAAAATACGACTCAGTTTTAAACGGTGTCACTGCAGATAGTCCATATACACAGCTGATGGCTCAATAGCTAGTAAGCGACTCTTTAAGTATTCAGTGGCAAGGGTGTATATATTATACTACTAACATCAGATCACAATGAGCACGGACATATTGACTCCTTTGCAAGGAGCGTTCGACCGAGACAAGTTCGGGGTATCTGTCCAGAGCATGGCATTTCAAAGCGCATGTCAGGATTGCGGACAATTATCATACTCGCCCTTGACGGAGATGTCTAGTAAAACCTTGTGTCTATGCTCGTCCGAAAAGAAACGGCCTAAGAAACGCAGCGTTTTTAAGCCAAAATTACAGACTAGTATAAAAAAGGGCGAGGTCACCACAGTGGCACAGACTGACGGCCAGACCAGCGCCAAGCATGGCGTGGTAAGACCACAATTTGCCTCCCTGAGAGTCGAGGTATTGAGCGAGAGTGTGGATATGAGTGAGAGCGTTGATAGTTTAGCAAATTTTAGCAACGAGACCCGTGATAATTTGGGACGGAGAAACGAATCAGTACAAGACATTACGAAGGCAACGTATCATTATAGCCCAGATTCCAAGGTTGAACCAGATCATATGGTTGAGAAACACCCGCAAGGCTATACGCGTTGCAGGGAAAGTAGCGAATACAGTCATACAGGGGACCTGCTTGAACGCAAGAAAGGGATCCTGAGTGACTCGGGTAGCAATAGCAGACATTTATTAGGCTTACCCGTAGACCACAAATATGCAGATGGGAGTTCAGCATCGCGGAGTGGGGATGCCGTTTGTACCACAGATGAGGTATTGAAACCTCAACAGGCAGAGATTCCGCGAACAAGGAGGGAGGAGGTTGCATATAATGCAGATGATAATACGATGCAGCGGGATACCCAAACCCCAACTAGACCAGTTCCGAGGGTGCTAAATAAGAGAAAGAGCAAACATAGGCGAACACGGTCAGCTTTTGCACCGATGTCATTGGCCGAAACTCAGTCAGAAAAGTACAAAAGCAGCAAGGTCTCGCGGAGGGTGAGTTTTGATCCTTCCGAATATAAGTACTCCACATACAGTAAGACGCACTATACCCGCGGGTTTGATGCCTACAGCTACTACAGAAATATGGGCTTTGCGGAGAAGATGCAGGTTATGCAGGAAATCAGAGCCGTGAAACCCGGGGCGCAGTATGAGACCCTCAAGTACCTCGGCATGTTTATGCTCGTTGTGGCTGTGCTATGCGTACAAAATTATGTCATTCCGGCGCTAGTCGCTTAGATATCTCCGCTTAAGTGTGCACAGTCCGGGTTTGTCCAGGGCGAAGTAGTTTTATCGGCGAAATAGTGTGCCAGAAAGCCGAGTTGTCTCAGACATCCAACTGGGAAGCGTGGACCCAAACATTTGATCTATCATAGGCTACCTTTCGACATCATTCGATTCATTTTGTGCATCATGTGTATAGTTTATCGATCTACGTCAGTATTACGGCCCCCAATCCAAAACGAGTAGAAACGCAACAAACCCGCAGCCATCGATAATGGCTCCCAAATGATGTAGTGATCCGGCTTCCCACTGCAAGAACAAGTTTCTAAATCCATGTGCTTAAGACTTCACACACATACACATTTATTTAATTCGCAAATAAACTCCGACACTCAACTTTATACTCAATACTCTTCACCTGTACTCAAGCTATGCGCATTTGACGCGATGTACTTTATCAGGAAACGTAGAGATCATTTGCGAATTTCTCTGTCCACGTGTATAAGCTCTGAATAGATTTCACTGAGTGCACCTAAGGGAAGGGTACATTCTTGCAAACCCGACCTTAGTTCGAACCCTTTCTGCTCATTTCCCGACAAACAGGGATATTAAATCACCTATAGGCTTCACTAGGATTAGTCATTTTCAATTTGAAGCCTGCATGTGTACAAAGTACATACATCGTCCTGAAAACACTGGTTATATATTGCATCGCCTTCTAAAATAGACAAATATTGGTTTGACAGATAAACCCGAGCATGAGAGTATAACTACCTGAGAGTACCCTATTGAAGCTTCGCGATATACAGATGATCACAACATGCCTGCTCACCTCTTGATCACTAAAGGCGGACGCGCTCGTGCTCTCTGTTACATATGCGTGTACGCGGAAAGTCCTTTCCGAGTATCACAATATTTTCCTGTATTTATCTGCGCCTGAACTACATGCAAACCCTCTTTTTCGATTAATTTTTCACAGTCATTAAGTGGTCTAACTAAGTTTTATTTATGTTTCTTCCGCCTCGCCTTTTCTTCCAGCAGCTTTCGTTTGTGACTCATATAACTCTCCCGCAGCTCTCTCAGCCGCGCCACCGCAGTCTCAACATCTGGCGCATCCCCTTCCAATGCCTTGAGTATCGGGAACAATATATCGTCATCATTGTCTTCCGAACTACGCTTATCTGTGTGCGCCTGTGCCTCGCCTGACACCTGCATCGTCTTCGACACTAATGCCGGTCCTATTCTATCGTCAACGGGCGTATGCTCCTGCCCACTCGGTTGGCTAATAGGGCCTTTGGCCTGTGGTATACTGCAGTGATCGTCAGTAGTTCTGGGTTCGGCCGTCTCGTCCTGCGATGATAGCCTTGCCTGTGCTGTGCGCGCCTGTGCCGCCTTCGTTCTCCGGTCATCTGCATGTGCCTGGGGTCTGTTATTATCTACCGGCGTATCCTTTTTCACTGAGCTCGTATGGGCACCCTTCGCCTGTTTGACCGCGGGTTCTCTAATTCTATTTACATCCTCGGCCGCCTGTGCAGTCGTGGACGTTGTACTATCAAGGCTATTCTGTGTGGTCGCTTTCCCTCGCAACTTCAACCTACGCACAGCGGCGGCTGAGAACACGTGTCTGGCGATCTCGTCGCGCTTCTTCTTGTGGGCCTCGGTGAATCTTGGGCCCACATTCTATTTATAGATACGTGCACACGATGAAATAAACACGTATGAGCGAATGTGACCGTGTTGTAGTTCCGCACGCCATGGTCTGTTCGGATATTCTAGTGACAGTGACGAGGGAGGTATCGGTTGCGTACACACATATGCCCAAATACGCCAGAACCAAGACATCGTGAAATAGAATACACGATCTCTTAAAGAAGGCGATGTAAAAAATCCCACCGT
>NW_014040232.1:14948-29240 GCF_001186125.1 Sphaeroforma arctica JP610 | reverse complement strand
TATATATATATATATACATATATATATATATATATATATATATACATACATACATACATACATACATACATACATACACATACATATACATACACACACACACACACATATATATATAATATACGTGCGACCGCACCCTAACTTACACTCCTGTGTATGAGCACAGCCTATATAGCACCGCCGTATTCACAGAGCCCTACCTCGGTTAGAAAATACGTCAGCATGCGTGCATTCACAATTAAACCTATACCCCTGTGTATGTGCACATGACTTATAGCCCCACCGATTACCACAGCCCTACCTTTGCCAGCAAATACAGGCGATCTGCCGCCGCCAAGTCCGAATTCCGCGCAAACACATCCAGAGCCACGTGGAACATGGTGACGTTGTATCTGAACCCTTCATCCTGCAGCATGTGCATGTAGTGGAAGACGTCTGCGCTCGAGCGGCACGCGGCAATGCAGTGCTGGTACGCAATCACTGTGGGGGTGTGGCCGTTGTCTAACATATCCGTCAGGACCCCGTTGAGCTCGTAAAGGGTGTCGATAGGTGGTGATGCGCTGTAGGTAGAGTGTAGGTAGGGAAGCGTGGGTGTGAGAGGATTGAGTAGGTACGCAAATTTGGGGTGATGTATATGTTCTTTGACCCAAACCCACGGAAGCGCAGAGTGGGCACCGCACAAACGTACACAGCTCGGCAACTCAGCCACACAAGCGTCTACAGTCCACTAAGACACGCATACATACGACTAAGACACGCAAACATACGACTAAGACACGCATACATACGACTAAGACACGCATACATACGATTAAGACACGCATACATACGACTAAGACACGCATACATACGACTAAGACACGCATACATACGACTAAGACACGCATACATACGACCAAGACACGCATATATACAACTAAGGCACGCATACATACGACAAAGACACGCATACATACGACTAAGACACGCATACATACGACCAAGACACGCATACATACGATTAAGACACGCATATATACGACTAAGGCACGCATACATACGACTAAGACACGCATACATACGACAAAGACACGCATACATACGACTAAGACACGCATACATACGACTAAGACACGCATACATACGACTAAGACACGCATTCATACGACTTAGACACGCATACATACGTAAGGGTCGAGAAGGTGGCTGTGCGCTTCTCCCTGAACTCTTGAGCTATCTGTGCTCTCCACAGATGGTCTGCGTATTCGGGTGTGGCATGCACAGCAATACCAGCCATGATGTCGTTGTACGTGCGTGGGCTGAGCTTGGCCCCCACCCGCTTCAGCGATTGGTATATGCTAGGGATCCTGCAATGGCGAGGGATGGTCTGATATAAGTATATAGGCGATTATAGATGATTGGGCGGGGGGGAGGGGTAGATGAGGCTCATGCAATAGCGAATGATGGTTTGATGATAAGTATATAGGCGAGCATATATATTTGGGGGGTAGATAAGGCTCATAGGCTTAGCACTTGCTGCGCACTGTAGGTGTCCATTGCACTGTGATGCCAGCCATCCCATCTGCGGGTATGGGTAAGTACCAATTCTCAACCGGACTCATTGTCAACCCAGAACCCCACCCCCACCACACAGCCCGACAGGACAGGTTAAAGTAAACAGATGCGGTGGCATAACTGGTGCAGCGACACACATCTTCGCTGGTGTCAGGCAAGGGGTGTTTGCGAGACCAGTTTGAATAGTAGCACCCAAAAGACAAGAGAACCCTATACCCCGTGTATACATTTAAAAAGAAGGCGCACATCACAAACCCTCCTGCACGTTGAACTAAATAGCATGTATACATACAGGTTGCACAAGAGAATCATGTACAGAACATATAATAACCGTCGATCATCTACTAGGGCCGGCCATACATACTTATCGAACCGACTGTGGTGCTGATATGATTTAAGCAGAGTCCACGCCAGTTTGTCGGTGATGAAAATGCTACTGACAAATAGCCTGGATGTTAAGTCATCTAGATTCCGCGTGTCCTTGTCGTTGATCGCAAGCTGTGTAGGTAGATTCGCGTCATAGGGCCACCGCATAGAAGTTGAGATTGTTGAGAAAGGAGAGATAGGATAGTCGGATGATATATATATACAAAAGTGCATACTCATATGTACATCGAGACAATTCACACACACACACACTAAACAAAAAGTGATAGCATATATATATATATATATATAATATAATATATATGTCGGACACGCTCATTCGCTTTCAGATACCTACAGATGCATTCGCGCTTTAACTCACTTTGAATAGGCCGATGTATGTGTGGGCGTCAGGTACGATGCTCGCTCGCATCATGTCCTCCAGAACACTCATTGCGGTGTGACTGGTGCTCTGCAGGGCTACGTGGATGTCCCAAACTCTTCGGAACACCCACGAATCCACAGGACACACAGAGCTGTGGCAGGAGACATGCATTGGGACTGGTTATCTAACTATCATGGTCGCGTAAGCAGGTAGAGCCCAATAAAGTATAAGCCAGGTACGTTTTCGGTATAGCGTTAGTGGTGGATATGGATTTAACCGTCAAATGTGAACGAAGGTAGAAGGAAGGCTGTGTCTGAAATCAAACTCCACCGCCGGCCCGTCAAGCGTTTCTCACATCCATGCACGCGGAAGGATACAATACACACACACTATCTGGTACACATATATGCAGCCTGAACGTTCCACGATTAATATGCACATACTATATGGTACACATATATACAACTTAAACGTTCAAACAAACGTTAAACGATTAATGCATACATACTATTTGGTACATATATGCAGCCTAAACGTTCAACAATTGATATACACATACCATATGGTACAGATGTATACAGCCTAAACGTTCAGCGATTAACGCATACATACTATCTAGTACATATATACAGCCTAAACGTTCAACGATGAACTACTAATGGTACAACAATAGGCACAATGCTACATCAAAGTACCCACCTCGTAGCTTGCTTATACAGATCCAACGCCTGCCGGTCAAAGCCGTTGTCGTGCAACTGCTTCAGACAGCGTGCGACATCCTTCTCCGTGACCCGTCCCGCTTTATTCCGGGATTCGAAGTGCTCTAGCGCTTCGGCAGACTGAGGGATGTTTAGGATTGAGATAGTTGAGATTTTATGGATTAGTAGAAGAAAACCCAGGTTTTGCTTTAGGTTTACTTCCCCCCTCCCCCCCAGGTTTACTTTTTAGCTTTTTAGAAAAGCGAATGCGGTGGTAAACGGACGGTCGCGTACAGTGGTCTGATGGGGCGAGGGCTGAGTGTGAAGATCTGATCTCACCAGTTGACACTGACATCGCTATCAGCAAAGGTCGATTGCAGTAATACCCACCGGCTTAGGTTTGGGTTCAACAACTAGACAGTAGCCTACCAGGTGCTTGCCGAGCTCATACGTTTAAATGATGGTGCGTGTGTTGGTACAAGACGTACCGAACTGGTCCTGGCGACAATGTCTGATATGCTGTCGGCGAAGGGCGATGTGTTGCCCGCATTTGGGCCACTTCTACCTTTCGTTCCTTTCACGGGTTGCGATGTAAATACCTGAGTGGACGAGTCGAACAATGAATATATATATATATATATATATATTTATATACACACATACATACATACATACATACATACATACATACACACACACACACACACACACACACATATATATATATATGAATTCGGCGGATAGTAGCAGTGTGCGAACGAGACTTCCAGAAACACCAAGCCCACGTTTCGGATCATCAAGAATAAATAGAATTGCCCGGGCAACTACAGGTGTATATTCATCTCAGTGGGATACTATTCAGCCATGTCGAGGGAATCTGATTATTCAGCACACAACTGCCTATGTCCCTATATGGCATCGTACAGATACATTGAGACGGGTCAACGCGGCGATCAAGCAACTTATCGATTATATACACACACTTCATCGTTGGATACAACACAACACACATTGAGCCTTACGTGAATATATATCACAGACCGCTGAGGGGTTTTAGGTGCGCAAACGCCCGACGTGCATCAGATACATATCATGTGAAAGCACACGCAGTGCGTAAGAGTACCTCAGGTGAAGCACACGCGGTGTGTAAGAGTACCTCAGGTGAAGCACACGCGGTGTGTAAGAGTACCACTGCACACAGCAATGCGTGTCTATGGCTCTAAACCCGACGCAGTGGAAGGCACAAACATGCCAGCAAGTACTGTGATACAGCCAATAGTATACAACAACAAACCTAAGGATGGGTCTATACGCGTATTTGACTACTTTCGCACATAGGTACATATAAACAGACACATAAATACATACACATATACAAACACATACACAAATCGACAGGAACACAACGACGTGTCCACACATTGAACATATATTCATATCCCCTCTGCACTAACCATGGGGCTTCCGCCTGGCACAGGCTGAGTAGTGCTGATCTCTAGTTTGGCAGGGGAATTCCTCTTAGTGACCTTTCTGCTACTGACTACACGCACAAGCTGCGCCACATCCGCAGCCCCGACGGCCGCTTTCATGGCTGTATATAAGTGCGTATTAAATATGCGGTATTGGCATTGAAAATTTGAAATAAATGTTTGCGTGTAAGCACGTAAGATATATATATATATATATAAAATATTCGCGTCACATATACAGTCACAAATAAAAACACACTAAAATTCCGAACACACACAGACACAGACACAGACAGACATATGTATAGCCGTAATAATCCAATACGCGAGTACAATATTCCAGAACCCCAGATGTAACACGCACAGGAGGATATAAGACGTACAAACGCACCTGTGGCATACGTGATGTCGTGGTACATAATCTCCCCCTGGCTGGCAGTGAGATCGTCATACAGTCTCAAAGCGACGTTGAATTGGCCAGCACGCACACACGCTTGCATGGCACTGGCGCAACAGTACTCGTCCGCTAACCCGGTTTTTGTTACCAGGCGATGGTAGAAGTTCACCGCCTTTGTAGGGTAGGGTGGTATGTGGGAGTGTGATCAGTGTCGGTACGCCAATGAATAGCACTGGGTTTATGTGTGCTCCAATATATATATTAAACAGTAAGTATAAAATATCTCAAATAAATCAAACGGACATGTACGCACACCTATGCAAATGTTTTCGTACGCACATACAAAAGTGCAACCGTGCCTCAGTTCTTGTGCGTACACACACATTGAGCTCTTAGTAGTCCGCCTGGGGTATATGTGCATACATGCCTGTAGCCGCTAATGTACATGCACACACATCTGTGTAAATAAGAACATATATAGTCACAAACACACAACGTCTTGCGAATGGACTCACCTCCCGCCAGTCTCCAGCGTTCTTCTCTGCGGTGATGGCCAGCGCGAACGTGCGACTATCGGGCTGTATCTGTAGACCTGAGCCACGCAAAGTACAAGCATGGAGTGAAAATGTTAGTTGATGCACTTGAACAAACCCAACAACTGCCATGCAAAGTACACGCATGGTGTGAAATGGTTAGTTAATGCACTAAGGAGAAAAGGACTGAACAAACCCCAACGTACATACATACATACATACATGCATACATACACACACACACAGACGCACACACACACACACACTCACTATATATATATATATGCGCATGCCCTATGCTTGTTCATATCCGTCAGTCCTAGCAACAAATTCAGCACAACAATGAATAGATTGTAGGCTTTGACGTCATTGAACCCTAAAACCCAAAACATGTACTAATCATTTGCAACAATAGCCCACCATCAACAGAGTGAAATAAAAAAAATAAAAAAATAAAACCAAATTAAACCGTACAACCCTGCACACCTTTCATTTGTCGTAGCAGTCTCTCCGCCGCATGTGATTGGCCCGCGGTTAAACACGTGGCGATGGCCAGATTGAACGACAGAGCATTCAACACGTTTCTGCCGGGCGTGTATGCGTTTGCCTCAGTAGGCGCAGGCACGCGTGAGCTCTGGTCATCCGGGTTTAAACGCGTTGCTAGTGTCGTATCAGTATCGGTATCGGTATGTATACTTGTAGTTGAAGCAACCCCTGAACAGTCACCCCCTCTCCTCTGTTCGCTCGACACCCCCCCATCGCCCAATTGCATAGGCCGGTCGTATACGTTGGGGCTTGCAGCCGTAGATAGATCGTCTAATAATAGCACAGCTTCTTCCCATGCCGCGCCCCTTTCCGCACCCAAAGTCAAGCGTGGCCCGGTTTTGGGCTTCCGGCCTTTGGCCAAATCACCACCCGTAGACTGCTTCTATTCAGTATGAGCGAACCAGATACAATACGTCAGTAACTATAGGATTGAAAGCTTGGGAGTCCACAGTTAAATGTGACAATGTATTTCTACACGCCCGTACTCCGGGCGACACACCCGCTGCGTACATATCATCATACGCATATAATGTATAGCGTGTGTACTGCAACTGTGTTTGACCTTTTCACACCCTATTATAGTATACAATACATATATATATATATATATATATAGATATAGATATAGAAATATGTAGATATATATATATATATATACATACATATACATATACATCCCACTTCCTACATATAAACACTCTATCAATACACGCATACCTGCACGACAACGGCTTCCTGATGCGCCTTGAGACTCCTCAGCACAAGGTTACACGCTCGCACCCCGGGCGACACACCCGCAGCATCCATATCGTCCCACACATCCAATGCATAGCGTGTGTGCTGCGCCTGTGTACATCCCTGCAACACCTTTGTGTACATGTCGGTTGGGGTAGGGAATCCCTCGTTGGAGAAGTACATCGGTGAGACGCCATAGTGTGCCATAGTTCGGTACCACTGGTAGGCGTAGTGCGCGTGTTGAGGGCTCTCGCTGACGGCGTTCATGGCGTCGAAGAACCTGTTGTATAAAAATAGGACAGGGGTAAGGATATGTCAAGAACCTGTTGTGTAAATATAGGACAGGGGTAAGGATATGTCAAGAACCTGTTGTGTAAATATAGGACAGGGTAATGATAGGTCGAAGAACATGTTGTGTAAATATAGGACAGGGGTAAGGATATGTCAAGAACCTGTTGTGTAATTATAGGACAGGGGTAATGATAGGTCGAAGAACCTGTTGTGTAAATATAGGGCAGGGGTAAGGATAGGTCACACGCACACACACACACAGCACCCCAACAATACATGCCCACGTCCTATATACTGAAACCAATTTACCAATTGATCTGTGCACACACACCGATGGAGGGTTTAGGGTAAGTTTAGATAAGCCTAAGCACAAACCCTAACCACCCACGTGGTACGCGCCGTATTCCCACATAAACTGCTCTCGCACATGACATAGCAGCACACAGTCGGCTGGTACACCCATGTGTACCGTACACAGTTCTCGACAGGGCCATTCCCGGCCCAACTACACTCAGTGACACTCAAATGACACCACTCTAGATGCATGCAGAGGCTATGGCCTACAAATACTGCACACCTATTGACACTCAAATGACACCACTCTAGATGCATTCACCCATTGACACTCAAATGGCACCACTCTAGATGCATGGAGAGGCTATTGCCTGGAAGATACTGCACGACACACACAGAAACAATACACACACACAGAAATAATACACGCACACAGAAACAATACACGCACACAAGTGGTGTGCGATGCCCTTTGCCCACGCACCATTTCACATCCGGCACATGTAGTGTCTCGTATGCAGTGCTGGGCGTATGTCGCGTATATGCCTGCGTTGTGACCGTCCGCTCAGCCGCAAGTTCACTCTCCAGCAGAGTCTGCTCAGAGCTATTGCGGTTTGGCACGCCCTGTCCTGGTGGCTGTGGCTGTGACGGGGTGAGTCCAGTAGCTGAAGCGCTCTCTGATGGGGACTGTGTATAGCCGATGCTGGCAAGATACTGCGTTGCTATAGCTACGGCTGTTCCGGGGCGGTCTTGCTCCACACACGCCTTCAGGAAGACACTGGACATGCGCCTAGTTTTGAGAGAGAGAGAAAGAAAGAAAGAGAGAGAGAGAGAGTGTGTGTATGTGTTTGAGAGAGAGTGGGAGAGAGAGAGAGAGAGAGGAGGAGAGAGAGAGAGAGAGAGTGTGTGTGAGAGAGTGAGAGAGAAAGAGTGTGAGTGAGGTAATGAGTATGAGAAGTTGGCAGCATACACATATGAATATCTATGGCATAGTTGTGTCACATCACACATGTTAGGAGTGTGAGTAGGCAAGTGTATACACATGGCTCTCAAAGCTTTGAGGTGTATCGCAACACCCTGCCAGGTGTTTGAGAAGTCAGCGTACACATATGTATCTATAGACCGAACATACGTATATATACGCGATGTTCCAATATTTGATCACGAAGCAGACATATGACTGTACACATATGTAACTATAGACTGAATATATGCATCTAAACGCGATGTACCACTGTCTGATTACGAAGCAGGCATATGACTTTGACGGCCATTTGAACTGCAAACACACACAATGAGGAATGTACCGAACATGCGCCTGGTGGGAGTGTCAGGTGTGTGTGAAGTGAGAGTACCCGTGGTCTTCCAGTGATGGTGGTAATCGATCCGAGCTTCAACGATCCACATTTATAACGTTGCAACATCGGATGGTTACTGTATAGGTTGGTTTATTCGGACACAGTGTACCGAACCGCACACGCGAGTCACACGTAGATGCACATCCATGTCATCCCATAAAAAGACAAAGGTGGACCTTTCATATACCCCACACCCACCCACACGCATAAGCAACACATCAGATTAAGCACACGCACACTAGCCAACCCCGTCCAGACCCCAACAGCCGAACAACCCAACAGACTCACCTGGTGATCGGCATATCTCGACTGAGCATCATATCACGCACATGCATGACGCCGATACTATCCTTCAGTCGCACATAGGCCAACGCTGCCGTTTGGAATGTGATGTGGTCCACCACGTATTTAGGACCAATGCCATTCCCCACATACGCACCTACGCCTGAGGCGACGTTAGCGGCTTCGTCTACTAATATGCGCTTGTAGAGATTGATGGTCTGTGCAGGTGATGGGGTAGGGGCAGGGAGATATATACATAAGTCATGTTATGATATAATCAAAAACCATGTTGTATATGATGTACAGATAAGCCATGTTGTATATGATATACACATAAGCCATGTTGTATATGATATACACATAAACCATGTGTAAGTGAATAGACTAGTGCCTGAGCAGTGTTATCCACCGGAGTGAACTTGTGGAGGTTGATAACCTGTTCATGTCATGTGATATAGAGGACGAGGCAGATGACCGTCGCACGCACCTAATGATAAGAAAGAGGTCCACCTAATGAAAAAGAAAAAATCTTGCTTACTTCTTGAGCTACCATACAGTTTGATGCTATCGCCCGATGTTTACATCCGCAATGACAGTTTCTATGTCAATATATATATATATACCTATACCTATATAAACACATACACGTATATAAATCTATATAGTTAGATACACAGACATATATATATATATATGTACAGATACAAACAACGACACATATATACACAGACATATATATATAGGTAAAACACAGACACAGACACAGATATATATATATATATATATATGCATACCTAGACACATATACATATATATAGATACATAAACAGACACTTATATACATCTATCTAGATACATACACCGACACATATATACATATATATAGATACATACACAGACACACACGGGTTGTATATAGCTACATACACCGACACATATATACTTATATAGATACATATACATCTATATAGATACATGTACATAAACATATATATATATAAATAGATATTTTCACCGACACATAATACATCTATATAGATACATATACAGGCACATAAATACATATGTAAGACACATGCAGAGACACATATATACATACATAGAATAAGAAACATACATACATCTATATATAGATACATACACCGACACATAATACATCTATATAGATACATATACAGACACATACAGAGACACATATATACATATATATAGATACATACACAGACACATATATACACATGGATAGATACATACACATACACACATGCCTATATATATATATATATGCCTATATATATATATCATGATAGTACAACCTACCAAAGTGGGCTGCCCTGCGTCGAGTGCAGCCATTAAGGCCATGTTGTACTGGTACGTCTTGATCTCACTGCGGTTATAAGTCATGCGGCTGATCACATCCAGCGCTACCTTTCCCTCGCGTGCATACCTACACGTCTTCAGCACATGCGCGTACGTGGCATCGTCTGGTGTTACACACCCGCGTGCGTTGTTTTCGTAGGCCGATAGCATTGCCTCGTACACGTCAAGGGCTTCGGTCCACCGCCTGTGCACGCGACAGGGCAGGCGCGAAAGGGTGTGAGCTGTTTGTTGTACCAGAACGAACTGTTACTAGGGGGTTTGTGGTTTTTTCAGAGGGGGGTGGGGTGGGGGGCTTTTATTGGGTCAGGGGTTAGGGGTTAGGGTTTACTAAACCCTATCAGGTTGTTCTGATTCATGTATATAATTGCGCACGCCTTTAGTTCTGTGGCCCGCCCGTATGCACGTATGTAGTCGCGGCGGCTCATCAGCATTCCAAGCCTAATTTGCATGGTCTATGGCCATGATCGAAGCCACAGGTGCCCACAGGTTGCAATGAAAGATACGATTTATGTGTATAGGAATATGTCCATAAGTCTGTGTACTATTTATGTGCATAGGTATATGTCCATGTGTCAGTGTACTGTTTATGTGTATAGGAATATGTCCCTGTGTCTGTGTACTATTTATGTGTATATGAATATGTCCCTGTGTCTGTGTACTATTTATGTGTATAGGAATATGTCCATGTGTCAGTGTACTATTTATGTGTATAGGAATATGTCCATGTGTCAGTGTACTTTTTATGTGTATGGGAATATGTCCATGTGTCTGTGTACTATTTATGTGTACAGGAATATGTCCATGTTTCTGTGTATGCCAACTGTATTGTCGCGCGGACGACCATCTTCTGTCCATTGTCTATACCACTGCTCTCAGTGACTGGAGCTAAAGTATAGCGATTGGCAGATGAAAGTGAATCCGCCTGTATAATATATATATATATAAATATATATATATAATAAGTATTTATTCTTACACAAAAACGACCACTAATTCGCTGTTTCCGCAGGTCAGTTGCATCACCCCGTAGACATTCATTTCCCATTGCACTCACAAGTGACGGATGGTATGGTTTAAAGACCATGCCCCACATGCTTGTGTGTGTATAGTATGCGGTGCGTACACATAGTCTAACCACTACCGCTTGTGAGAAAGGTCTTGTCGTTGGTGGTAAGTTGGATACAGGACAGTCGTACATCGGTGATAAGACTAACAAACTAGACAGAAGTATACTGCACCGTGGTAGTGTTGTCAGATTGAAGCGCATTGAAGCATACCTATACGTTGACGTATGTTTATCTGTACCAAGCCAGGTGCAGTATGTCAACAATTCAAACAGCAACGTACCATGAAAATACATACGTATATATATACGTATACACCTACTCGCAGATACGCGTACCCAAATGACCGAATTTCACACACACACACTTCTATTCGTGTTTTGCTGAACGTATATCAATCCGCCTACTGAGCAATACCTGTTGGCGTTACAAACGGAAATGGCTGTATTGTAGATGTGGGCTGTCGGTGGGACATTGGCTGTCTTGGCCATACGTAGCAACTCCATAGCCAATGGGAAGTCATTGAGTTCTCGGACGATATCTGCAGATCATTTAACACAACGCAAACGCAAACGCAAACACAAAACAGGTTGAAGGTGATTAACGTTGTGCGTAAATATCTATCACAAACACACACAGGTTGAAGAAGATTAACGTTTGGCATTAAAAGCTGTATCTCTTTCAGAATGCCAAGAAGCGAATGGGGGTAGGTTTAGGCTGGCATTGGCCTGTCGGCACAGTATGCGCTATGCGCGCGAACAGTGAGACGTGACCGAGACACAGGGGGAACTTACACTCAACATACGGAGATACATGGCACCTACATTGCGGGGATGACTATGAGAGTTCTATATATATGCGATAGTGCGACCCTCGTAGGCATAGGCTTGCTATATGGTATACAGAACGCTAATAAAGCACGCAGATACGCCGTAGGTTTGTGTAAGAGGTGCCGTACAACAACGAACGTGCATGAACCAGCTATTTGAGTGCCGACAACCTTACACGATACACACACACACACAAACACAGACACAGACATACTTATACATACATACGTATCGAAGCTTTTAACTGCAGGTAATCTTCAATAGCCGACGTTATTTACTTGCATACATGCACACAGCCACCAGCGACACACCAAAATGGCACTTAACACGCTAAGGTATAGGAGTGTAGGGTTCAGCGGTTTAGCTAAACAGAAAGCTCAACTATGACAGCTGTTGTTCTATCCAGCATACTCACAGACAGCGCACAAAGTTGTTGGCTACTCAGACATTCACGACCATTGTGCGAGACGGCTACTACAACCATGTACCGAACTTTAATACATACACTCAAAAAACAAAAACACCAACACTCACTATCTGTATTGTGGTACTACATACTGCCACCACACATACTTATCGAGTACTCATAGCCGGAGATATCCATCAGTCTCGACCGTTTGGCCAGGTACGCCATGAAATGCTCCATGGCCACGCCGCGATCGCCACTCAAAGTCGATCGAGCCAGCGCCATGATCTTGTTCAGCGGCAAGAAGCGCACGTTGACATCCAGCCTGCGTCTGTCTATGCTTGCTAAGGCGGTCGGTCCTTTCCTCTTGGCGGCGTTGTGATCGTAGTTGGACTTCCCCTTCCGCGCGCGAGGGTCAAACGAACCCTCGTGCGCCTGGGAAGAGCGAGGCGCAGGCGCTGGTGAGGGGTGTGGGGGCTGGTGGGGATACGGGTATTGGTGTTGTGATGGTTGTTGTTCATGTGGTGCTGGTGCCTGTGCCTGGTACTGTTGGTGTTGGTGTGGGTGTGGGTGTGGCAATGCATCGGGTGGTTGGCGTGTGAGTGGTGTTTGGTGTGCCTGTTCTGGCTGGGGTTGTGGTTGTGGCTGGGCTGGTTTCCTCCCATTTACAACACTTTCACTCGCCAGACGACGCTCACCCGCCAAAGCATCACTATGTGCTTCGCCCGTTCCCCTAAGTCCTTTATTTCCCGTTGCTGGTCCACTTTCCTTATACCCAGCCAGCACCTTCCCCCGCCCGCTCGCATCATCACTCGGTAGTAGACCACTTTCTCCTCGCCCATCACCTAACCTTACATCCCTCCCATACGTCCCCTGTACACCCAGCAGTTGTGCCATACCGGCATCCGGTACAAGAATATTGCCCTTCTCTATTTGCTGCTGAAACGCGCGCTCGCTGACTTCCAACTCCCCAAACAACGGCAACGCCTCGGCGCCGACAGATGTACCGAACTGCTCGTCCGCAACACGCGGGCTTTTGCCATAGATCTCATTCTTTGATCTCCCACCGGGGGGTTGGCGCCCCTGATTGGTCGCCTCGCCATCCTGTCGGACTTTGCTGGTCTCTAGAGATTCTATACGCTCTGTTTACGAAGTATGGGTGGCTGGAGTTGAGTTATATGTACTTTGCGGATGCCGGTATATCTGCTCCTGCACATCGTGTACGGAATACCGAGGGCATATGATTTCTATAAAGCGTTGGCGACAGAACTAATGAAGAATGCGGGCACGTGACTTAAAGCGTCCGATCAGTGCAAACAGCTTCCTATATCTAATACGCTACAAACTGCGGCCAATTTACATACATGTCGGCCGTAAAATTCACAAATGCAGGAGACATCAAAGGACAATAACGGTTCAAGAATATAGATACATATATATAAGGAGATGAATTTATATATACATAAATTACGGATACACATATATATGAACTTAAAACAAACTCATAGACATTTATATATACTATTAAACGTATATGTACATATATATATATATATGCGAAAACAAACAAACACGCACATGAAAATAAATATTAACATAGATAGATATGAATATGCAAACATACTATACATATACATATATATATATATATATATATATACATACGTATACATATACATACATATATATACATATACATAAGTA
>NW_014040232.1:10435-13109 GCF_001186125.1 Sphaeroforma arctica JP610 | reverse complement strand
ACATACACAACACAGACACAGACACAGACACACACATATATATATATATATATATATATATATATATGTACATAAATATCAATATCAATATCAATGTATACATATACATACATACGTATATATATATATATACATACTTTTGCATCACATCTACATATCATATACTCGTGTATACACGTCAGTTCAGGTGTATTTACGCACTTGGAACAAAAATCGCAACAAAATTGCTTGTACAGCTTTATATAAAAAGAAAAAAAATGATACATACCTAGAAGGCGGTGTATGCTGTAAGTCCGTTGCGTATTCGACTGCACAAAGTACGTCTTGTGACCCAACTTTCCGGTATGCAACCGTGGGTCTTTGCGCATAAGGCTTAAGTGATTTTTGCCTACATGGTTAATAGTCCGAGAGATTGGACTGATGCGGACGCAGAGGATGTTCAACCTACACATCCGAAGGTATATGTTGCTGACAAGATGGATTCAAGCTCACATATCATCAGGCAAGTTAAATTACCAGTGTGCAAAGTGTATCGTTTTCAGACGCATGTGCACAGATCTAGTCAGCAAGTACTTTGTTGCATGATATAAATCGATTCTGTTGCTATGCGACCTACAATACCCTATTGTATTATAATGAGGCAAGAAAATATAATACAAGCACTCACAGATTCACGTCTGTATACATATATACAGATGTGAGATTCTTTATACAACATGCATATACTCTATAAATAAATACACGCAGTTGATTTATTTCCATGTATTTATTATGTACTGATGCCATGTTGATTATGTACAGCAGCGCACACACAGAGAGAGAGGATTGTTTTTTTTGGAAAGAAACATCAGGTCTTTCTGTAAATAGTGCTGTCAGCCTGTCACACAAGTGCCAATGTCAAGTCACACAAGTGCCAATGTCAAACTATTTCCCCTCAAAGAAGTCCAGGTCCAGGAGTCCCGAGTCCCAGTCTCCCAGACACTCAAGCTTGTTTCAGATAGTTTATAAAGTCAAAAAACCTAGTTGAGTCTAGAAGGATTACTATTGGTCAATGATATCACTTAGGAAGAAATAAAAATGAAGGACCGAGTTCTATATATAGACAGTTTCTATTTATAGCATTGTATAAAAGCTGGATTTGTGAGTTATGACTCATTTTAAAGGTTTATATAGTCGAGTTCAAGTTGAGAATTGATCCATATATTTGATTAGTAGTTGAACAATTAATAGGTTTTTATTGGTGTAAAAATAGATTATTCTTAATATAGTGAATTAAAATTAAGGTTTGAGATATATGCAGACTCAAACGAATTGTATCATTCAAATATAAACTACTTTCTAAAACTTGACTTCTCCTTTGATTTGAGTGGTTTCAGAACATAGCCCAGATCACTACTGCCTTCATCCATAAAAGTATACCTACAATGATACGTAAATTGTCGGAAATCAGGGATATTTCTGGATAGGGAATACTTTGTATGAAATCTCTTCAATGTTTACTGAAAACGTAAAAAGCGGCACAAAAACGTACTCCTGCAAGCTACAGAAGCCTTTTTACCAAATACAAACCTAAATTGGATTTGGGAGCAGAGTACGCAGAATAACAAAAACGGACGGACAGAAAAAAGCAGGAAATAACAGAGGAAAGCATCCCAGATTCCCAAGAAGCTAGGAACTAAGCATAGTTCAATACTGTATAATTGTGCCGTGTACAATTATTTTATTAGTACAAGTCAAGTGCTTCAGTCAGTAGCCAGTCACAAGTATTAAGCACCGTCAGATATCCTCTTGGTACTACCTCACAGATACAGAGCATCCTCAACCCCCCTCACAAACACATACGCGGCCCCTTATAAGTACGATACTCATACACACACTTACGCACTTGGGATTGTGCACGCGAGACATACACGCATATCACTAGCACAGCTGTGTGACAGTTTGTGGGTTAGTTGTTGAGTCGATTATACCTTGTATTCAATATGTTGAGTATCACTCGCACAGCCCTACTGGGTCCCAGCCGTACCCTGGCGCGTACGCGTATGATGTCCACAGCTACTACCTCAGCAGGGCAAATAAGGAGTGTTCGATACTCGGCACTTGCAGCAACAGCCATTGCAGGTGCAGGTGCGTTGTATTATGCACAAAACCCGGCGGTAATGCATGCCAAAGAGCAGGAGAAGCCGAAGGTGGATATGAACTATAAGTACGTTATTGTGGGTGCAGGTGTGGCTGCTAAGTCCTGCCTCAAGACACTCAATGAAATGCATCCGGATCCCATGGGCGAGGATGAGAAGAAAGCCGGCAGCTACGACGGCAAGGTAATATATAATGGACATACCTGCAATAAAACCACACACACACACGCACTCTCTCAAGCACACACTCTCTCACACAAACCTACTCACCCGCCCACATACACATACACAAACACAACACAGAAATACACAATCAATACATATATACATATGCATATGCATATTAATACACGTATAGATATATGTATAGACAAGTATAGACGTTCACGAATGTATATAGATACTGAGGTGCACATGGATAGCATTATAGATACTGATAGAAATATAGATATCGATATAAATACTTGTTAGGTATGGTCAGATAGGTATGCACACTTATGAACATACACACATACAAACACACACACACACACACA
>NW_014040232.1:0-8295 GCF_001186125.1 Sphaeroforma arctica JP610 | reverse complement strand
ATATTGATATTGCAATGTATCACTGTATTTACATCCTTCCGTTATCATTTGATGTCGGAATGTTCTCTTCATGTTCCAATTAATATATATTTGTCTGGATGTCTATTAAGAATACTGTCTGGCCTATACGCAGACTTCTTCTATATCACCCCAATAGTTATTTGTATCAGATATCATATCGAGCCTTCTGTCTGTGATCAGTTCAGCTAATCATTTGAAGAACTCTCTCACGCTCTCATCCGTCAATCTACCTTCTATGCCCGCGTGCCCTGCGCATCCGTAGGTGATGATGATTGGTAACGATCCCCGGCAGAACAGTCTGGGCTATACGGACGACTACCACACCGAGATGGAGAAGCCCTCCAACGATCCCCAGAATAATATCCTACTAGGTGGGTCAACGGTTGAGTGGGTGCTAGACTATGGCCTGAGATAGCTGTTTCTGCGCCAGTTAGCGTGTCTGTGGTGGTGTCATGTATATCTGTGGCCATGTTATTCGCTCTGTGTGCGGCAGGTATCTCTGCACACGCATCACACGTGTGAAGGGGCTCGTGTCTTATTGCGTTCGCCCTACACTAGTCTGTCTACCTCTGAATATGTTTGCATGGTCTGGATATGATTAGTTCCAGTAGATGCCGCATAGGTGAGCGTATATATGCTATTGTGTGGTGCTGTTGCACTCTGGGGATGTTGTTAGTTCCGTTGTACTCGTTTGAACCTGTCTGTATAAGTCATTCGACTAGCCCATTCATAGACGATTAGAAAGTTGCTTTGATGATCGACTGTCCACAAATGCTCGCACATACGCTGCACTTAAAGCGAACATATGTATGCATATATGCACTTACAAGGGAAAATACATGGGCACACTCAGTTGTATTGATAGGTAGCGCCTCCGACCATTTATACATACCACCCCTTTGTAGCAGAAGTTAACAATGCGACCCACGCTCACAGCCGATCTCTGAAGTTGTTAAGGCTATAGGTTGCCGGTGAGAGCGTTCGCACGCTGTTGTTGTGGTGTGGCAGTAGCTATACATTGTGTTCTCCTGGAACAAACCTTCACACACCCGTACGTACTCATCTCAGACAAACCACCGCAAGAACACGCACGTTACACTCGCACACCCACAAACACCCCACTCACTCGTCCCTTCTCCATTCGGAACATGCACAGACTGTCATACATACGCTGCTACACGCTAATCCTCACAAGCCCTACAGATGCAACACAGCACCCCTTACGCACATATCTGTCCTCACATCACTCTCCACAGACACACACCTCCACCCACACTTTCAAATCCGCCAATGGCTGCTAGTCTGACACATGTACCATCCCTGTTGCTCTTATATCTGTGTCTCATTTGTCCTTCTCCTTCCCTGACCCTGCACCCATTCCGCGTATTCAGGTCACAAGTGTTCTCATACCTGTGTCTCATTTGTCCTTCTAACCCTAAACCCTGCACCCATTCCACGTATTCAGGTCACGAGTGCACGAGCCTCAATGTGCGCGACAAGACGCTTGTGTTGAACGACGGCACCGTGGTGGGCTTTGACAAGGTGTTCCTGGCCATGGGAGGTCACTACCCCAAGCTCAAGAACGTGCGCCCCGAGTGCATGGAGCGTGTGACGACCTTCCGAAGGTACGCGCTGGCACGCTTGGGTGTGCATTGTGTGGTGCTTTGTTGTGCGGTGTGGTGTTGTGGTGTGTTTAGTTGGCTGCGTGTTCATTGTATGGCTGGTGTTGTTTGCATTGTGTGGTGTGTGTTGTGCTGCGTGGTGTGTGTTGTGCTGCGTGGTGTGTGTTGTGCTGCGTGGTGTTGTGGTGTATTTCGTTTGCTGTGTGTTCATTGTATGGCTGGTGTTGTGCTATGTTGTTTGGTGTGGTGTGGTGTTGTGTTGTTGAATGATCCTACTACGACGAAGCGGTGTGCAATGTGTGGCACGCGTGGTCTTGTGACGTGTGGTGTTGTGGTGTGTTTCCTTTGCTGTGTGTTAATTGTATGGCTGGTGCGGTGTTGTGCTATGTTGTGTTGTGCTGTGTTGTGTTGAGTTATCTTACTACGACGAATCTGCGTTCTGTGTGCATGGACCGTGCGGCTATTGCTCGAGTGTATTTGGTTTGCACTTGTGTATCTATTTGTGCGTTATTTGTGTTGTACAATACATAAAGAACTCTTCTACTTTCCGAAGGCACCAGGTAGCTTACTTGTGTGTGTGTGTTGCTGGCGTTGGTACCTGGGGTTGTGGTTGGTGTCTGTTCTATTCAATGGTCTGGACGAGATTTGCCTTGTATGTGGGTATACGGAACACGTTGCCATTGTCCGAAGGTACTAGGCTCATAGTTCGTAACCTGAAGGTACTAGGTTTCTAGTTTGTAACCTGCGCGTGCATTGCTGGCGTTGCGGTGGGTGTTTGCTTGGTTTGTGTTGCGTTGTGTTAAATAGGTCTCACTTCGACGACATTTCTTGCCGAAGACATACGGACACGCCTTTCGTGTATACTCCGACAGGGTTCTATCATGTGTGCTTGAGCTATGGGCATACTCGCTCATGTGTGTATTATATTCTTCAAGTGCTTTATATTGGACCGAACTGTCATACCTGTCACCTTTGATGATACTATGTCACCGTACATATCGCGTTGTGCCAGGTTCCACTGCGTTTGAATATGACTTGTTGACATCGTACTATGAATATATAAGAATATGTATAAATATATACCTATATCTCTAATCTATATATATATCTAAATATCTATATATACATATATGTATATTGCATATACTTATATATGTATATGTATGTATATGTATATGCCTATATATCTATATCTATATCTATATCTATATGTATATACACACATACACACACATATGTTTATGTGTGTATGTGTGTGTATGCATATATGTATATATATATACATATACATAAAATAACGCGTATCCATTGGTTATTATCCGTAGGCTTAATACCGCCCACTATAAACCCAAAATTGACGGTAAAGCTAATCCGTTTGTTTGTATTCTTACTACCACTAGTGTTGCTGATATCGATAAGGTGGTTGAGAAGGTTGAGGCTGGTGACGTCAAGCATATCTCCATCATTGGAGGCGGTGCTCTAGGTACCGAACTGGCTCTTGCTATCCGCAGCAAGTCACCTTCCGTTGAGATCTCTCAGGTATTAAGATTGCAGTGGTTTCTGTACTTACTTAAGGAAGTCCATATATATATCCGAGTATGTATATATCAGTGTATACTGACACTAAGCCTTCGTATCATATCACTCTCTTTCCAAGTTTTTTTATACGAAATTGGCTGTTACATACTCATTTATTGAACTTGGGTGTGGGTACTTTCATTTCGCTGCCATTGTGTTGACGTTTGTTTCGCATGTATCGGTCGAAATAGCTGTGTGATAGATATCGACGCCTCTCGCTCACTACACTATGGACATGAGGCCACTCAATCCACCACGCATAACTTGTACACATAGCTTAATTATAGATCGACGTCTTGCTGACATTTGTCCGTATCTGTAATATATATATATATATATAGTATTTGATTAAGCAAGAAGAAGAGGGCTTGCATGCTGCATCGGTGCTTTTATGTATATAAACCGGAGTATCTGTTTCCATAGCAAGTGCTCGCCGATTTCTTTTGCACCCTAATCGGTTGCACTCTACAACCGATTACTGAACTTGATAGCCATTGAAGCACACAAGGAAGTTATTTTGATACGTTACAAGTGCCGCGAAGCGATAGTATCACCCATCACTGTGTTTCCAACAGAGACCAACGTATTGCTTTAAAGCCAAACCGCCTATTGCATGCGTGGCACCAGAGTACCACGAGCAGCTCATTTACCTCGGGGGAGGGGGTATTTTTACCTACATCGCAGACACATTCTCAATAGTATCGAGTACCCTTTAGCAGGGGAGATGCCATTGTTCTCCACAACCTCCCCTCCCCCCCCTTGTGCGCGTGTACTCATTCCTATCCCATGACTCATCACCCTTGCGTCGTGTCTCCGTATGCTCATCGCCACACAGATTTACGCTGAGCCCGGAATCATGCACCGCAACATGCCCGAGTACTTCCGCGCGTACTGCACAGCCATGGCCCGTGCGCGCAACATCGAGCAGAAGAACTTCTCGCTTGTCACTGATGTGTCTGTTAACCCCAACGACCAGGTACACACGTCCGTCACCTGTGGTGGTTGGTTGTTGACGAGCTTGTACGCATACACTTACTCCACTCACTGTTGCACACAAGTATATGTGTATGTATGTAATATGTATGTATTTATGTATTGTGTATATATATGTATATAGATATATATATATATATATATACGAATAACATATTTACAAATTATCATATATAAATATATTATGTTTGTGCCTAGTATGTGATGTATGCCGGGTTTTCTGGATAGAGTACCTTATTATGTTACCGCAAATCAATAGTGGTATCGTATATGCTGTGTACGTCAACCAGACAAGATGGATGTTATCTCTAGCGCTTACTGGATTTGGTATAGATCGATAGATACACGTGTATACACTATATACATTGTTATGATTTCTATATATTTTGTTATGATTCCCATATGCATTGATATGATTTCGACAGATAATTGTTGACTTGCATACAATTTCTTCTCTCTGGTGGGTATGATGTCATAACCTCCTGCTAGTTTCCGTATCTGATTTAGTCCAGATAGACACATTCTGTCATACAGCACGCTAAGCATGACTTACCCTTGGCTACATCGTCCACACGAGACGCACACCGTTATACACGTCTTCCTCCATACTAAGAATAACCGTGGCATGTATCTTATCATCACTCACCCCATCACTACCCCATACATCTACCCCCACAGAAACTCAACGTCACTATCGATTCCTGGGAGCAGTCCCACGTGGTCACCGACCATGTGATCTTCGCCCCCACCCACATTGACGCGAACAGCGACCTGGCTGAGGATGCTGGCCTGGAGATCGACCCCAACAACTCGGGTATCATGGTGAATGCGGAGATGTCTGCCTTCTCGGATGTGTACGTGGGTGGTGATAGTGCTTCGTACCCGAACCCGTACTTGGGCCGACGCAGAGACCAGAACTACGATCACGCTGTATGTGTATGGTGTTTGTAGGGTTGTTTGTTACGGTGAGCAGCGTTTGGTTTCAATTGTATTCATATTCGTCAATATATATACATATATATATATATTTATACACACACACACACACAAACACACATATATATTAAAAACATGTATATATGTGTGTATATGTATATATATGTGTGTGTGTACGTGTATGTATGTATATATCAACAAATCAAAATATTCATACATCTATATATCTATATCTATACCTATACGTAAATCATAGCTGCGAGTGCGTATGTGCATGAATCCGAATGAGTTATTTACAGTATATAATTTATGCAAGTTCAACCTTACACGTGCCTGTACACTCTTGGGAACTTACCTCATCGGGGTATCTTCGTTGATCTGTACATGTGTTGAGTATCCCGACGTGATAGCCTGTAGCGATTGTGCAGTCTAGTGAGTCCCTATAGCACTGTAACAGCCCTCAACTAAGAGAAACGTAGTGGCGGGTACACCCCGTCTTGTCTTATGCGTGACGGCGGATGAGAATGCGCCTCTTGTCTACTGTACGTAGGCGGGAATCCATTGAGCGCGTGTGGGGTGTTGCTGCACGTACTTTGTTATGTGTCACCATGGCAACGGGTGAACCGGGCCCTCTCTAAGGTACTCTGATGTTAGCGAGTGCCACACCCCACTAGTACCCACCGTCGCAATCAGTCAGAACAACCACTGCAACTCACATAAGCACTTACATGAATCTGCTACAGCCTCCGTCCGGTACACAAGCATCTTCTAATGCCACCTGTACATATATCACACGCACTGTATATGCCACATTCACCTTCTCAACCCAATCCAGTCACCCACCATTAGTCTGTGACCCCGTCACTATATATCTCTTGAGACTAAACGCTCAACCTTGTACACACAACACGTGCCAGGTTACCACCGGCAAGATCGCAGCCATGAACATGCTCGGCGGCAGACAGACATACGACCACGTGCCTGTATCACGCATCCAACTGGCGACTATCGGCCTGGACAACTACATGGTTGGTCAGTGCGACGCCACCCTGGACACAGTGGGGTATGTCAGAAGGTTATTTTAAAAGTTCGGTAGTCTTCAGGAAGTGGGAGTGTGTTTATGTCTGCTCAATGTGCATACGAATACACAGATGACTATATTTTTGTGCTGATATGATAGGGATGCACCGTTGGCTTGCAGTTCACTTAGTTCACGTACCTGCTGTTTTGTTTTTTCTTCTTTTGCCGGCATGTTGGTATGGATTTTCATGCGTAATATCTGTGGTGGATAGTCGTATGCGCCTATTCAAACACACACATGCCTTCATATACACACGATAAATGACGTTCAATTCATTTTCACATCGCGTTCGCGTATTCAAACACACATATATCCTTCATCTAAACCCGATCGATGGCGTTCTATTCACTTCTACATAGCTTATCCGAAGGGGGGTTCCTGTCACGTTCCCTTAAATATCATACCTCTGACACGCGAAACGCCGTATCAGCTCCTCCCGTGTTGTTATCGCAGCCGTTCGGCCGTGCTCTTCGAAATAGTTTGTGGTTGTCACGTGTACAAAGCCCACCAATCACATGACGCAATTTCACACATAACTAGTACTAAAATCCCCCCCCTGCGTGTATACACCCATACATGCATATACCCAGCTTCTGGGAGATGTCGAAGACGAAGAAAAAGGGTAAGAAGACCGATGATCAGTACTTCTTCACCAGCAAGTACCACAAGGGTGCCACGTTCTACCTGGACAACGGCGTGGTTGTAGGTGTGATGCTGACGAACTTGGAAGATCCCGATGATGTCAAGCGCGCTCAAACGGTGAGTCTATGTCGACTTCAGTGGGCATATACTTTATGTGTGTGTGTATTTTTCAGTTGGTTATGTGCATGTTTATATATATATATATATACCATGTTCCAGGGATTGGAGGTACTATCCGTTTGTAATCAATCTACTGTGTAGCCTACAGGTCACTCGTTTGCCCACAACCAGTGCACCTGGTGCGTCACTCTGGGACTTGTTTCTCTTACCCGTTCAATTGCTCCTAACTACGCTTCTACGATGTACAAGTATTCTCTTCCGTGCGCCTTCTGAGCTCTATTGGAGTGCGTGAACAAGTCACCAGGTTCTCGCTCTACCTCTTGACCACACATATCACACTCCCCGTATCCTGCCTTTGCCTTTGCATCCACTGACCTGGCAATTCTGTGCGTATATATACATACATATCCCGTTCCTTACCCCAGGTGGTTGAGGAGCGTGTCGAGTACGGTGACCTGGACCGACAGTCACTGGAGAAAGAGCTAAAGGAGAAGCTCGGCTTTGAACTTCAGCTGCCCATGACGCGAATCACCCAGAACCGCAACCCCAAGATAGCGAAGACCAAGAAGAACAAGCACAAGACCAAGCGTCACGAGACTGAGCTGATTGCCCGCCACTCCACGGATGTGATCAAGGACGCCAACACCAACCTGTACTGGAGAAGCAACTAGATGAGCATTGGATCTGGTTGAGGGGGATGTACATGTGCGTTGCCACGGCTGCATCGGTGGAGCGAGAAGGGGCAGCAGATACGTATCATGTCTGTCAGTCCCTTTGTTGTGGGTGTGAGTCGTGGGGAGTACTGCGATTGGATGGGATCCCCCGTAACATCTGGGCGACGACGGAGAATTAGAGAGCAACGTATTCGCTTCGTGCAATGTGCCATTTAATGGCCTTTCAAAAGAGTAAAGATTTTACAGCTGTACCCACTGCTTGCGTTGCATGCTCATGCATTATATCACTCAAAGGGTCTTTTCGATTAGATCATTTGAGATGTTACAGCTCTACATACTGCTTGCGTTGCATGCTCGTGCCTTGTACAACTTAAAAGATCTTTTCGATTAGAACATTTGAGATTTTACAGCTATACCTACTGCTTGTATTGCATGCTCATTCCTTGTACCACTTAAAAGATCTTTTCGATTAGAACAGTTGAGGTTTTACAGCTGTAGCCACTGTTTGCTTTGCATGTTCATATCTTGCTCCACTCGTTGGCATTTCAAAACGGCGTATATAAATATGTATACTATATATATATATATATGAATATATATATACATATACATATTTATATTTATATAT
>NW_014040233.1:85011-88399 GCF_001186125.1 Sphaeroforma arctica JP610 | reverse complement strand
ACCTAAACCCTAAACCCTAAAACCCTAAACCCTAAACCCTAAACCCTAAAAAAAAACCCTAAAACCCTAAAAACCCTAAAAAAAAAACCTAAAAACCCTAAAACCCTATCTTTCCAATACGGCACGTACATGCACACAGTCTACATGATTATGACAGGGACTGTGTACCTTGAATTGAGCTGCAGTCAAACCCACCGGAGCAGTGCAATAATAGTCTTCAATTGATTTTATAACTACATCATGTGTGCCGCTATCCTTTCCAATAGTAGCAGTCATCTCGTCACCGCTCCTTGTATATACATCATGAGTTGTTTGCGATTGTTTCGATGGTGCAGTTTTTGTATGCAACACGAAGTGTGACCCCTCTACGCGCTTGTTGTTCTGTAGCTCGTTGTGTGTGCGCCGCATAACTAAAATATGATTTGATTGTCTGGCATTATCTTGTACTTTTACTAGAGTTGTCTGGTCCTATGTTTCGAATGTGAGTCCGTCGAACTGGGAGCGCAGATCGGACTCTAACTCAAGCCTAGACGCCAGTCAAGATTTCGGTGATTCTGATACTACTTCACTTTTTATGACTGCCTTGCGCGCAGTTAGAATCTCGTCACCGCTCCTTGTATGTACATCATGCGTTGTTTGCGATTGTTTCGATGGTGCAATTTTTGCATGCAACACGAAGTGTGACCCCTTTACGCGCTTGTTGTTCTGTAGCTCGTTGTGTGTACGCCGCTTCACTTTTTATCACTGCCTTTCCCACAGTTAGATTATACTGTAGATAAGGTATGAGTTGGGCTCTTTTCTCATAGGCTTTTGGGATCACGATGGATCTTTGTAAAGCGTACTGTCGGAGCTGTACCATACTCCAAGAACCAGTGTATAAAGTCCTGTTCAAATTGGGACGCTCCAATGGCACTCCAGGTATGCTAATCTTGTTGCTCAACACGCATACCCACGGAGGAAAGGCGATATCATAGCTACCGTGTATCCAATGCAGTATTCCTCTTTAATCCATATCGTACACTGGCGAGCCTAATATTTTCCGAAGCACTTCAGGCAAGTCCACAAGCTCTTGTTTGGCAGCAACCATAGAATGGTAGAAGATATCAAAGCATTTCATATGATGGACATAAACTGGCTGCGTTAAAAACATCACTTGAATGTTGAATCGCAAGTAGTGCAATGTATATTGCATCAGTGCCCTCGTTATGTACAGCTTTCAAACCTAGCTCCACCGATGCACTACCGCCAAAATTAGTCAGCATATTGCAACCACAAGAGCTTTATATTTGCCATTGTCAGCGCTTTCAATTTTCGTAAACAACGATGTACAGGCATGTAGAAAACCCACATAGCTATCTTCCAGAACAATCTCTCATGCATGCGCATTCATGTGCATATTGTAAGAGAACTCCCATCGAGGCCTACAGTACCAGAGAGTCTCGAGATAGGTACTGAGCATAGTAGAGGGTCTACTAAGGGAAGGAGACCGCTTATACCCATGCTTTAATGAGAGAAATATGCCTGTATCGCAGCTATAAGCGATGATCGACGCTGTATATATATATATATATATATATATATATATATATATATATATATATATATATATATGTGTGTGTGTGTGTGTTTGTTTGTAAATATTTGTGTGTTTTGGTAGCTTGGTCAGTGATCACGAGGCTACGAGTCATCAATTCTATATAAAAAAATGCTACCAGGTAGGCGCTATATTTTGGTTGTTTTGGGCTAATTGCACAACCTGCTGCCGGGCACTTGGCCAGCGTATGCACACCCGCCCAAAACTCATCAGACAGAAATGGAATATGTGTTTAAATAAGAACACACGAGATAAACTGAAAGAGTTTCCTCAGGTGACTACAAACCCGGATGGATCTGAAATTCTCTATTTGCCACCTACTTCCTATGTGACTAAACTTTCTGATCTGCTTACCAACAGTGCAGAAAATTCTTCGAACTTATTAACTAATGAAGAACAACTTTTGGCTAAAATTAGACATGTGGTCATGAACACTTAGTACTTCTAGTGAAAATTATTTAATAAAGAACAGCTAGAGGTACGTCCTATGTGATCGAGGATATTAAGGCTCTTACCAAGAGGCAGTCCCGATCATTCTTACACAAGCTACCACTGCTAAATCCTAACTGATTTAAATTGTATCTTCGTTTATATAACATAGTTTAAAACTTAGAAATATCCATCGAAGTTTACATATTTTTCAGTTATTTAGTAGTTTCCGTAGTGTACTGCTTCTAGACTGTCTAACAATTGCTTACTATCCAGCGACAGGACTGTAAATAATATATACTACCCCATAGTGGCTAATACTACCCTAAAGTTGGCTACACGCTAGTTACTAAACGTAGACTTTATTAATTTTCCTATTTTTGAGCTATTACTTTGGCTAAAGGAAATTCTAAATGCAAGGGAGCCGCAAGCTCTAAGCCTGCTAAGCCTGTTGAGGTTCCTGAGGCTACTGGGGACGCTAGTCCGTCTGGTACCGAGCCTGCCGTTGAAGCTGTAGAGGAAGCCGTTTCTGAGCTTGGTTCTGAGGAAAACTCTGAGGATGACTTGTCGGACCTTAAAGCCTTGGAAGTGGAGGTCTCAACTGCCGCGGAAAGGCTCGCCAGCGTCCGTGTGTCTCCTAGTAGTGCAGCCCATGGCCTCAGCTCACCATCTGACCGCGAAAAGTCAGATATTGGAAAGGCTATATCTCCTGAACAAGGGGATGAATCGTCTCGAGATTGACGGTTTATTACTACTAAACGTCAGCCCAATCCACCTAATAACAAAAATGGTGACGTTCCATTTCGTGAAATTTCATTGAACGCCTCATCACTGAATGTTGGGGCGGAAGACGCAAATGTTGGGGACGTCATAACTCGACACCGAGCGGTTGGATCTTCTCAATATCGACGCCATTTGAACCGCAAAGATGAGCTTTTAAAGTAGCTAGCCGCTGCCGCAGCTTCTGACCCTTCGATCATATCTCACGTGGCCGAAATTCTTCCTATACCGAAGAATTGTTTTTATTCCGAGCCGGGTTTCAAATCTGGGACCCACTGGTTTACCAGCCAGCAGGGTTACCACTGAGCCAGTTACCGATGGTGAAGTGAGTAAAACCTCAAAATTTATTCTCTATAGCTCGGAAGCTACAATCGACCATCCTCTCGACAAACCTAACCCCCTGTCAGAGGCTATGATCGTATGGAAATTGATGAAGCTTACCACCCTCATAACATCGATCCTCATTTACCTTCTAACCCTGGTAAGCACGACTTTGCTAATCGGTATACCAGTACCTCACTAGAGAGTACCCACTCTAGCTCTGAAGACGAAGAAGTGAGAACCAGACAACATCGTCTCAGGCTA
>NW_014040233.1:46090-65783 GCF_001186125.1 Sphaeroforma arctica JP610 | reverse complement strand
AGTAGTCATCAGTGCAACAGCCTACTACCACATCCATGATACCACAGTAGTCAATAGTGCAACAGCCTACTGCCACATCCATGATACCACAGTAGTCATCAGTGGAACAGCCTACTACCACATCCATGATACCACAGTAGTCATCAGTGCAACAGTCTACTACCACATCCGCGATACCACGGTAGTCATCAGTGCAGCAGCCTACTACCCCATCCACGATACCACGGTAGTCATCAGTGCAACAGCCTACTACCACATCCATGATACCACAGAAGTCATCAGTGCAACAGCCTACTACCACATCCATGATACCACAGTAGTCATCAGTGCAACAGCCTACTACCACAACCGTGATACCACAGTAGTCAATAGTGCAACAGTTTACTACCACATCCATGATACCACAGTAGTCAACAGAGCAACAGCCTTTTACCACATACATGATACCACAGTAGTCATCAGTGCAACTGCCTGCGAGCACTTGTTGTGCACATGGCCTCGGATGATGACATCCTTCCAAGTGAAAAGCCCAATAAACCCTAAAACCCTAATAAAGGTGACAGGTTGAAGCTCTAATACAGGCTGGTCACGAACCACCAATCTGACGTTAAACTTTGAGGATTCTATAGACACCACCTGATTGCCTTAAGTGCACTTTTCAGCCGCTATTGTCCTGATTAGGGTTTAAGGGGTTTAGGGTCTAGGGGGGTTTCTATACATTTTTACATAGCCTGCTAATGTAATTATTTTACGAGGTTACGATTTTTAGGGGGTTTCAAGGCGTCGACATAAGGACATAAGGCCCACACACACGCTACACAATATACATCCACACCCAATGACTAACAAATAACAAACAAATAAAAACTCTGGTCAGAACAAGACACGTCCCTTCGCCGTGACACTCACCTGAGAGCACCGGAACAGCACAACACGACGTGATCATGTTACCAACCAGAAACAACGCCAGCACCTGATCCGCAATCTCCAGACACGCCAACACAATCAACGGGATGTTAAGCACCAGCACCAGGATACGCGCGTACTTGATGTCCTTTCCATTCAGGAACGTCGACACAACCACCGACGTCAGTCCGTTCTGAAAGCTATCCACAGCCGACTCGCTCATAATAGCTGCGGCGATGAGGGTTACCAAGCCGGCCCAGTTGTTAAGGGTAGTGCTGGTGCCTCCGGTGAAGAGGGTGAACCAGTAGAGATTGGGATTGGTTTCCATGGTGATGTAGCCGGCCCTGTGTATAAAGTCAGATTAAAGATGAGGTATATGGGTAAAGCAGGTGGACTATCGGCATAGTTTGCATCAATACACCACATGCGTCCTCGTACAGTGATGTATTAAATACTGCATATTAACCATCAGCATAGCTTTCTTGGAAGATGACTATATATATATATATATATATACAAATATATATATATATATATATATATACATAACATATACACATAAACATACCTACATACCTACATATATATATAATGCACAATAACATACTTATATACAATACATATATGCAGACACATTCATATATACAATATATATATATAATTATATAATACTATATATTTAAAATATCATAATAATCTATAGGCATTTACATCATACTATTGAAAAATAAAATAATATACATACTTTATAATAATTATTATATATATCATAACATATAGATTGATTCATATATATATATATATATGCATACACACTTAGTCACACACAGACACACATAAACACACATATATAATATATACATATATACATATAATATATATATATATTCTCGACTAAACTTACCATGCCGCCAGCCAGCCTCCAAATCCAAACAAGAAAGTCACGCAGCCGACAGCCACAGAGGCTACACTAGCGCCAAACATGAGCGAAGCTTTGTTCTCCGACGCCCACACACGCTGCCACATAGCCTCGTTAAACACCGTCGCTGCCATCATTGACACAGGCATGGCCAGAATAGACGAGTACCCGTAGTAGGTGGTGCCGATCTGATCACTGGTCAGGGGTGTGGGCAAGTCCTCCCGGAAGTCTACAGCCAGGTACACAACCAGCACAACCATCAGCACCATACTGGCAATTGCCTGGATACGATCCGTGACAATAGACACGTGCAAGCCTCCTAGGGTGGTGTAGAACACTGTAAGCACTCCGATAGTGATGATCACGGGTAGGTTGGTTGACCCTACGTAGTCTTTGAACAAGGAGCCGGTGGTGGTGTATTCGGCCAGTAGGGCAAGTCCCATGTTGAACATGCCTATGAGGATGACCATCGTCTTGGCTACATAGCCAAAGCGCCAGCCGATAAAGTGGTGGAAACTCATGGCGTGGGGTAGCCGACTAACCACGCCGTTGCCAAACACGGCTAAGAAGAAGATAGGGAAGCCAGCAGAGATAGCGTACATGGTGCAGCCAATCAGACCCGAATACGAGGCGTAGTTGGCTGGCCCCGTAACCACCCACGACCCCACGGCCCCTGCGTAGAAGCTGAAGGCAATGCGCCATTTTCCAACCGACCCACGGGCTGTGATGAAGTTCTCGGTGTCCAGAGTTTCTTTGCGCTGCTGCATGACGGAGATGACCACCGCATAGACCGCAAACAGGATCAGGCACGGGAAGACCGTGCCATAGGCCAAGGCAATCCAGTCAGTCATGTCGGAGGTGGGGTTGGAGGTAGTATGAGCGCAGGAAACAGTACAGTACGGCGCGAGAGATGGCACAATTTCAAACTAGTATGTGTGTGTGGGGGGGGAACGCGTTCATCCTGCGTACTATACTGTGGGTGGAGCTGTTCAATTTACAAGGCTAAGGTGGAGCCTAAAATGTATACCATTTCTGATTTCACAATATTTGCTTTGTTTTAACACAGAAAAATAAGATAAACTAATAATAACGATGGAATCAGGCGTCGGACTGTGGAATAAACGTTAAAATCAGTTGTGTATTTAATCAGATGAGCCAACCAACCCATAGCCTTCTGAAAATTAGACACAGAAGGCTAGGAGCAATTGCAACCCAATTGGCAATTGAGAATATATTTTTTAGTTTGAGGATGTTTGCGAGCGTTGATTGATTGAGATTTATTGCAAAGCACGAGGGTGGGTATTTTATATTTTTTTTTATAGGTTTTGTTACTGAACAATAATTCATAGAACTCCCAATTCCCAAATATTTAGTGAAATAATTTTTATTGTTATAGATTTTTTATTTAAATGGCTACGGCGGTATTATATGGCCTATGGAACAGGCGGCTATGCATGTCTTCAGTCTTATAGTTATACATAGCCTTTTTTTTTTAATGACATATATTTTTATTTGACTAATTTTAACTTCTATATTTATTTTTATTTGTACATTGTTCAGACTTCAGCGTTCACTAAATAAATACAAACTGAAATATGTGTGGACTGTGGAGAGAGGAGTTGCGTCAGTTCAGAATTTGTTTTGTTTAATTTTATTAAAATATGTAGACGCTCTCATCAGATTTTAGGAAGTTCAGTCGCAGGCCTCAGCAAGTGTTCAATGTAGAAAGCTATGCAAAAGTGTGCAATGCTCCGCGGCTTCTCAATTTCTAACAAGTGGCAATTAGCAGGTCGGTCACCACAAACCAGGATTCACGCTAGGAAGACACAGCACAATTGATGTCTAGTTTATAAAATTTACAATACGAACACTTCCTCTTGTACCTATATTGTGAACGTGCACTTTGAGCCGGTGGGGCCATTACTATCAGTACTCGAGCCTCAGCAATGTCAGCGGAGGGGTTTTTTTTCCTGGAACTGGATGTATATAGACTGCAGTACTTTTAATACAACATGGTTGCGTTAAACGTGCATGGATCAATACACACTACAGTACTATTAATACAATTTTGGATGTCGCACGTTGCTATGGTTGCGTTAAACGTGAATGGATCACTCGTTGCACATTTTAATATGTGCGAAGCATATGATATCCACTCCACATTGGCAAAACGTAAACAGCATGTATACTTTGACACGTACACGCCTCGATGGCACCACTGGCGGATTCTACTAGCAAGACAAACCATATCACTCATTCAGTTGCCCAAGAATTGTGCTCTATGCAGTCAAGTTGATCCTTGTTTTATTGTTTGTTCTACAAACGGCTTTTGATCGACAGGAGCTTGAAATGCAAGTTACAAAATCAAGATGGAGAAGGTGACTAAACAATATGAAATAGATACTAGCAATCTGCAACCTAAGTAATAGACTGACCTAGTGACAGTTGAAGACATTGGGCAACGTTACCTATTGCATCTCAGTTACCGAGACACTCACATTCCACAGATACGAAGTTCAGATGATGTGGTAGGATAGTTGACGACTCAATATTATTAAAACTAAACTAAAACTAGAATGTGTCGCATGAATTAGCCTCGATACACCTCAGGCACTGTTGTGAAATAAAGAACACGCATCACAGTGCAGGTCGATGTCTAGATACCTGTATGTGTCCACAGATTCACGCACGTGTGTGTGACAACAAATAGCTACATTATATGGACTCCAAACATGCACAATAAAAGACAGAGTAGAGAATAGGTAATATATAAATATCCAACATACAGCAAGCACTGGTACTGATGTGTGCACTACGTTCCCTGAAAAAGAACACATAAACATAACCGAAAGTAACTTCATATAGCCACTTTGTTGCCACATACAGCTACTACCACATAACAAGACACAAAGAGTATTAGACATACCTCAGGCCTCCAGACACAAGAGTACATGCACACCTACAGCAGAACACCCAGACGACAGATTATATACAAACATCCAACAATGTACATACAGTATCACCACGTGCACACGAATGCATGCGTCCGTCTCTACGCAGGACTACGCCATCAATAGCAGATACGATCACTATACACATGCAAATAACACAAGAATATGTGCAATTATCACAGTGCGAAATACACTTATTACGTATATATATATATACATTAATACCGATATATACCTAGTTGGCTGGCAAATATATATTGGCCTGAGTGATCAGAAACTTGAGCTTGTCGCGCCCATCATACAACTATGCACAGCCCTCCATCAGACTCATATGCACAACACACATCACTCAGAAAAACAAGGCACCATCTAGTCCCCACTGAAGAGTGTCAGGTACACAGAGACAACACACGCACATATGGACTTACATGCACGAACACAGCCACAGAGACATTCACGCATATAGATGGGATAACAAACACAGCACTACCCACACTCATACATACACAGCACCTATCCACGATACATCTCAGACACAGGCAGAGATAGTGATAAGCACGCACCATCTGGTATATATATATATACATACATATGTATATATATTTGTGACTTTCCTTCGCAACAATTATGTTGATTCAGGTTCAACGGGTATGATCTCAGCATAGAATTGGTTGACCAATTCGAGCACCCCGAGCCAGTGTTAAAACAATAAATAACCTTTATGAGCCTAAGTAAGGTAAAGGCAAGCACGTGTACTATCACCTGCACATGCCCACCATTGCGAGAGAGACACACAGAATGCCAAACCACAGCAACACAGTAGACACACCCGCAGCGAGCACGCTTCTAACCTCATGGCATCACCATACGCACATCGACGACAACTGCATAGGCAACTGAGCAGCACACGGCAGAGGCACGCCCTTTTGCTGCCAACCTCGTTGGTTGGCCACCTCACACCCGTCGCTATCATCCACACAGACAGACAGCACATAGTCGCCTCTCTCTGATGAAAGACACACCTGCGGCCGTGTCCTCTCCACCGACACGTGTTACAGACAAAACCACACACACAGCATGGGTCACTACTCGACTGCGCTGCCGGTAGGCTCGGCTTTAGACAGGTTAGTCACAGACACGGCTGATACTTGGTTGGTGGTTTCCTGGTCTTTGGGCACCTTCACCTTCTCTGCCTTGTCCGGTGACGCCCGCCTTGTTTGGTGGTATGCCGTCGGAAAGGCTCTCTACTTCAACGTCACACCGCACCACTTCAGGCAACTTCCAACCACACAGGGTAGCACACGCACGCAGAGCACATCCTGATAAGGAAAGAGATGGGCACACAGAGTAAGCAATCTCCTGATAAGGAAAGAGATGGGCACACAGAGTACGCAATATCCTGAAAAGGAAAGAGATAGGCACACAGAGTACGCAATATCCTGAAAAGGAAAGAGATAGGCACACAGAGTACGCAATATCCTGAAAAGGAAAGAGATAGGCACACAGAGTACGCAATATCCTGAAAAGGAAAGAGATAAGCACACACACACAGAGCGAGTAATATGCTACTACTGGGCTCTAATTTGTTTCGGGCCATGTACTCTAGACGAGATGGCTAGAACTAAGCTAAAAAAAATAGAAGAACACTACATATATATATATACATACACATAAAAGGCAAGAATATAGTACATAAAAGACAAGACTAGTACATAAAAAGATAAGACAATAATATATAAAAGCAAGACTATGATACATAAAGTAAGTAATGAAACGTAGTAGCCAAGTACGGCGCTACATACCCAAGACAAGTCCTCCTACGGATGTGCCCACTGCCATCGCAAAGTAGTCCCAAGCGTACATGTTGCCGTACCAAGCATACACAAACCCATCCCAGAAGGAGCCAGGGGTGTTAGCTACACCATAGATGGTTACAGACGCACCGGCAAACAGCATCGCAAACACCACCCCAAACTCGGTGATGTACCGCTCCACACGGTCATAGCGGACCAGACCTGCCAGTGAATGCACGTGTCACATGTCAATACATGGATGTATGCTATGTCGTCAATGATAATAACATGTCGTAAATGACAAGTATTGTCAGTAAAAGACGCGAACCATGTCCGCAAAAGATGCATCAGTTTGTGAATGATCGAACAGAAACTCACAATCCTATCTACACCACATCGGGATACAACTCAACTCAACCCAACGCAGCACAGACATACCCGATACAATAGGAATGGCGCAGCAGGACGTGATCATGTTGCCCACCAAGAACAGCGCCAGCACCTGATCCGCAATCTCCAGACAAGCCAACGCAATCAACGGGATGTTAATCAGCAGCACCAGGATACGCGCGTACTTGATGTCCTTTCCGTTCAGGAACGTCGACACAACCACAGACGTCAGTCCGTTCTGATAGCTATCCACAGCCGACTCGCTCATAATGGCTGCGGCGATGAGGGTTAACAGACCCGCGGCGTTGTTCAGAGTGGTGTCCACGCCTCCGGTAAAGAGGGAGAACCAGTAAAGATTGGGATTGGTTTCCATGGTGATGTAGCCGGCCCTATAGTATAAGACGGACGACAGGGCAGTAGAAGTGTAGGATAAATAAGGTGCAACTGGATAGTGCAACTACAAGTAGCTGAGCAGGAAGTAAACGAACGATATATCACATATACAAGCATGAAATCTGAAGACCAAGTAGGTATTACAAAAGCCGGTCAGGTGACCCCTGCCTGCAGTACCTAACATACAGCAAGTCAACACGACACTCACTGAGAGAGAAAACTCTCGAGTGACTGAAAAGGACCGATTTGCACCCGTCAACCAATCCGAATACTCGAAGGACAAACACAGGCACCCTCAGAGCACGAGCACTAAAAGTCCAATGCCTATGCAGATAAAAACTGTGATAGAAGACTTACTAGGGTTCTAGGGTTTTAGGCTAAACCCACGCACATGCGCAAACAGGCAGCGCCAAGCAGTTGGAGAACACCTGAACGCCCACCGAACAAAGGATACTCATGTAACTAAAGTCTGAAGAAACACGTGCCACTCCCAACGACTAACATTAACTTATGACCATACTAGTCATATTTACGTACACCGTGGACGCCACTTGTCACGCTCAGAGTAGATGCATGTCATAGGGAATACTAACTCTGCCAAACGCTTACCGATAAGAACACTCGGAGGCAACATCGCAATGAAACTACACTCAACAGCAGAGGGCGTCCTCATTAAATCTCCCGACAAAGTAGTACAACACAAAACATGCGATTGGCACCTAAATACAACTACAGCCAGCCGCCGAGCACACGCGGAAACCAAGTTGTGACATATTCCCCACAATAAAACCCACATAGAAACATATACGACACAAACGTCGATAGAAACATACCAATTAGCCAGCCAACCGCCGAAGCCAAACAAGAACGTCACACAGCCCACCCCAACGGAGGCCACCCCTGCACCGAAATAAAGAGACTTTTTGGACTCTGACGCCCACACACGCTGCCACATGGCCTCGTTAAACACCGTCGCACACATCATCGACACAGGCATGGCCAGGATGGACGAGTACCCGTAGTAGGTGGTGCCTATCTGATCACTGGTCAGGGGAGTGGGTAGGTCCGCTCGGAAGTCTATAGCCAGGTATACTATCAGCGTAACTATCAGCACCAGACTGGCTATGGCCTGCACTCGGTCGGTGATGATGGACACATGCAGACCTCCCAGTGCGGTGTAGAACATCGTCAACACTCCAATGGTGATGATCACAGGCAGGTTAGTTGACCCCACATAGTCCTTGAAGAGAGAGCCGGTGGTAGCGTATTCGGCCAGTAGGGCCAGACCCATATTGAACATGCCGATCAAGATGACCATTGACTTTGCCACGTAGCCAAAGCGCCAGCCGACATAGTGGTGGAAACTCATGGCATGCGGCAACACCTTGACGACACTGTTGCCAAACACGGCAATGAAGAAGATAGGGAAACCAGCAGAGATAGCGTACATGGTACAGCCAATCAGACCCGAATACGAGGCGTAGTTGGCTGGCCCCGTAACCACCCACGACCCCACGGCACCTGCGTAGAAGCTGAAGGCAATGCGCCATTTGCCAACCGACCCACGGGCTGTGATGAAGTTCTCGGTGTCCAGAGTTTCTTTGCGCTGCTGCATGACGGAGATGACCACCGCATAGACCGCAAACAGGATCAGGCACGGGAAGACCGTGCCATAGGCCAAGGCAATCCAGTCAGTCATGTTTGAGAAGGAGTGGAGTTTGAGTGAAGTTAACAACGGTTGGGGCTAGATATTGTTTGGGATGTGTACCAAAAAAAGTAGAACAATATCGTATAGTTCGTTGTTGAAGGAGTCTAGTTGTTACTTGTTACTAAAATCAACAGACTGCTGGGGTGATCGATAGTGAACTGAATGTGTTGGAAGAGATGCGGATGGCTTGGTTATATGAGATCATACTACATATCATTTTCAGAGGGTCATTAATCTATTTTATATATTTTGTTGAAAAAAACATAGCCTCCGAAATTGAACAAAATAAAACCATTTGATAATTGTATTAAAAAAAATCAAGGGTTTTAGGGTTTACTGAACGGATGATGTGCCCGACAAAGGACAAAATCCAACAACGAATAAAAAATCAACGCATCCTAAAATGGAACATAGCCATCGGTTTGTTTTGTTTTAAAATAAAAAAATTATATATAACAAAAATACATGGCCCTCTGAAGAGGGTCTAGATTTGAGTCTGCGCTAGATATATTTAGGTCGTCGGAAGAAACCTGATTTCTGCTCGAGACCCAAATCCAGAGGGCCCCCACACCGACACAAGGCCACAACGTGAGCTCTCGCTTAGGCGCCGCGGTCAGACCAGTAATGGCCAGTTGAGCAGTGACCACTCTCAGACTCTCAGTCACTGAAGAGTGATGGCCACAGGTCACTCTCTCAGACTCTCGCTCACCAGTAACTTTGCTTGGTGGGGCTCAGACATCTGTCATGTTATCGACTCATGGAACACTAAAACTTCGTTTTTCATATCGCATCATCACATAGTGAGAAAACTTAGTTTGATTGTTTGTGGTATACTACAAAAACCAGAGGAGAAGCTTCAGCCCTATTTAAAAAAAAATGGTGGACGGCACCATCTGCCTGTCCAAAATTACAGAACAGGGCCGCATCTGTCTTCTGTATTTAGTTCTGAACACCACAATGGGAAACCTGGGTGAAAGTGGCAGAAGGCTAAATATAGCACTTGTCAGAATTCAAATATATACATATTCTAGTTACTCAGTTTAGGGCATAACACATGCACATCTTATCACAGCTAGCTCGAGAAGATGCAGTCCGTAGCCCTATCGACCACCGGACGCCATGCCGTGCGTGCCAAGGCAATCGCACCCGCCTTTGGTATGTGTACTGTTCTTTCAGTATGTTGTGGCTAGTGCATGCACATCAACGGCATAGCGTACAAACGCGGTGATACCCCCTTGTGTATGCATTTATGGTTGGACAAGGGAAGGCTACTGAATGTATTGTGTAGCCCATTTATCCCTCCAGAATGTTCGGCTGGCTCTCCAGTGTGCCTGTAGCTGTTGCGATCTCATGGTTTTTGTGTCTGCGTGTCATGTGTGTGTGTGTGCTGGTGTGGTTCTGGAGCTTCTACTATTTACCTAAGCCATTCGGTTAATACTTGCATAACATAGTTGCAGCATGGTGTATGTAACCATATATGACATACATAGGGCCATAGAGGCCATCCTACGCGCATACAAGTCTTCTAACTATTCTCTCATTGTAGTGCGAGTTTAAAATGTGTACACCTGAAACGCGTTACCACTATAGAACTAAACTATGAAATCAGAATATAACCAAGCGGGTTGCAAATAATCTTGGGTTCGGTATTTTCAATTAGATATCTTGTGCACGCGAGTCTATCCTTGCTACTGGTATGTAGCGTCGCATACACACAACAGGCGTTTCCAAACCAATTCTCAATTTTGCGAACGTTCCCGCAGAGATACAACGCCTTGTGAAGTCTATCGGAAAGTTATACTTGCGATGGCGGGGAGCGGGTTAGGCATACTGTACGATAGTTAGTACATATTACTTTACACAAAGGGTTTCAAGGTTAAGGGTTTACGAACACTGGGACATGCATGGAGACTCATGCCTTCTAACATCACACAGCTGCTGTGCGAGGGTACGCTATCCAGTCCGATCAGTATGACCAGACAATCAACAACCTGAAGATTGGCAACCACACCAAGCTACTGGTTCAGGGTTTCACCGGCAAAATGGTAGGTGGGCAAGGGACTTGGTTCTGAATTACCTGTGGTATTAGGTTGTGTGGGCGTGTTTGTTACTTCATGCATGCGTACATGCAGCCATTCATAAATGTACACGCTTGTGTATGTTGTTTGTTCTGATATCTGGGATGTCACAACTTGTAGAGCCTGCGATGCGATGGATTTATACGTATATACTTATGTCATTCTTATATAAGTGTTTTCGTATGTATGGAGTTGGCAGGGTGCGTATATCTATAATTATGCATACACGAACACGTATACAAATACAACCATTTTTATATATATGACAATTATGTAAAAGTATATATACATATATATATATGTGTACTCACAATGGACGTTTCGATACTTCTAGTTCGATTTGCCGAGTGGAATATACATACATGTATAACATAGTCTCTTATATATATCCATATATATATATATAGATCTGTATTCATGTATATATATACATATGCATGTATTCGCATGCTTATATTTATATATATATATTTGTAGGTAGCAATCGCTGGACGTGTGTGCATTCTATTGCAACTTCTTTGCAATGCTGTATGTTTACCGCTTCTTCTGCAACAGCCACAGCTGGTTACTTTATTAGTCGTCATCTGAAAGACTTCTGGTACAAACTCAATTGCTAGTTGTAACCTTTTGGATTATGTAGGGTTGCCCCCACATATCTTGTTCATAGTACTCGCACTTGCATTGCAACCTATTATCTTAGGTTGCTAAGTACCCTCGGATTCACACACTACATCGCTCCTGCTAAACCCTAAACCCTATCCCTCCCCACATGAACTCACATGGCTCTGATACACCACTCTCTCACTTCCGCTCACACATGACCTGTTGTCTGTCTGTGTGTGCTCAGGGCACCTTCCACTCCGAGCAAGCCATTGCCTACGGCACCAACGTAGTAGGAGGCACCAACCCTAAGAAGGCTGGCTCCACTCACCTGGGTCAACCCGTGTTTGCATCTGTGGCCGAGGTATGTATGCCTTCAGAGACACAGACTGCATGTGTACGGTTGCAGAAACCCTAACAACCCTGGACCAGGCACGTTCGGAAACCCTAAAAACCCTGGAACATGCACTCGCATTTAAGGGCCGTGTGTAGGGAGTGAGGGAAAGCCTGTTTACTATTGTTTGTTGTTGGAACTAGTGGTAGATACATGTATGGTTGAGATATGCAACTCTGATGAGTGGGTGAGAAAGTGATGTCATGCGTAGTGTATTGGCGAGTTGTATATGTATATATTATAAATATGCTAGTATATATCTATACATATTACAATTTAGTTATTGTGTACGTATATATATACATATACACTAATTAGTTATGAGTGTATATTTTATTATATAGTAGTATATATACCAATATATACTGATAGTTCATATCTTTACTTGTACACTATTTAGTAATCATATCAGTATATACATATATACTTGATAGTTATAGAAGTATATTATTTATATATCTATAAACAAATATATGTATATGTATATATTAATTTATACACACTAATTACTTCTACGAGTATTTATCATTTATATACACTAATTCGTTATATGAGTATATATTATACGTATACTAATACATACTTTTACGTGGTGTATTTAGTTATGATAGTATAAATTATACACGTACTACCTGTTTATTATATACCGATACACTAACGAGCTATATGATTATATTGTATTTATATTACTACATATCTACCAGTTAGTTATATGGGTCTATATTCTACATACATTATATATTTGCTCATCCTATATCGGTGTATAGTATGTAGTAGTAGTATATACCTATTCCGCAGCTGTCGATGTTTCGTCTTATCACATTTGCACACGCAACACGTCTGGGCAGAACGCACTGCCTTTCTCTGTGCTGTCGCTGAGCGTGAACGATGGTTGCCATGACAACGTATATCCGACTCGTGTGTGTTGTATTGGTATCCCCCTTGAGCGTGAGTGTTGTACTGTTTATTCTCCAGTTCATCTCTTTGCATTGCGTGTGTGTGTATATATTTGGTTGTTTAGGGTTTAAGGTTTTAGATATATACATATTTATATATATGTATGTAATGGTGTATGTATGTATGACTCTTTATGTTTGAATGTGCATTGCATATATCAATACACCTGTAAGGTATGATAATAAAGTACTTGGGATTGAATAGTGTCATTGGCTGCACATGTATACGAACCGATTGTTTCCCAAATGAGGACCGATCGGACCTGAAGTAGATGCGCTCTATTTCGGTTCTGGTTCGGTGTGGATGTCGATGTATATTATGTATTGATATATGTATATTTATATGCTTTTAATACTCACTATACACTTTACATACCCTAAAACCTTGTAAAACCGAACGACCATACCCATGTTGTTTATTTTTACCCACCTGTTCACTGCTGTGCCCTTAGGGTATTAAAGCGACTGGTGCCAATGCGTCGGTCATCTACGTGCCCCCTCCAGCGGCTGCCGCGGCCATTCTCGAGGCTGTGGAGGCTGAGGTTGGACTAGTGGTCTGCATCACTGAAGGTAAGGTTGGTTCTATCTATGCGATGGATGTTATCACTGATCACTAACAGTACGTTTGGTTCTGTTTATGCGATGGATGTTGTCACTAACAGGACGTTTGGTATGAGATTGGTATTGCCACTTGCAATACGTTCCGTTTTTATATGTGATTGATGCTATTACTTTAAATATACTTGGTTCTTGTTTCTCACAATCTGTGTGTTTCTATTGATGAGGTTGGCGATATTGCTATCAGTCTGTTAGTTATATCTTAATTGGGTATTGGTGTCCACATTATTAGAGCCTATCCCTGCTCCAACGAGTGTGTTTTTCTCATTTGCCACAGACTCACGCCAGTCCCTGTAAGATCTTGTTCATTCATAAGCAAACCACATGCTCACCTCTGTTAACCGTATCTCACTCTCTGCCACACAACTGTACTACCTACACATGTACTATAACACACACACACATATGTACCTCAGCAAAGCGTGTTATCATCACATGCTCAACCGTCTCTCTCTCTCTCTACCCCACAGGTCTTCCTCAGCAGGATATGGTGCGTGTTAAGCAGGCGCTACTGACACAGAACAAGACCCGTCTGGTAGGCCCCAACTGCCCCGGAGTCATCATGCCTGGCCAGTGCAAGATCGGCATTATGCCAGGCCACATCCACCAGGCCGGAAAGATCGGTAGGCGGCGGAGTGTTGTGTAGTTGTTGTCGTGGGTGTATGTGCGTACGTATGTATGGATGTATACATATATATATATATATATATATATTTGATTATATATATATATATATTGGTCGTATTTGTCACCAGACATGATGTATTGTGTGGAGAAAGATGTGCCACGTGCTCGACTTATATGCATATGTATAGATTTATGTTTATGAATGTGTATAGATTTATGTTTATGCATATGTACAGATTTATGTTTATGAATGTGTATAGATTTATGTTTATGCATATGTACAGACTTATGTTTTTGCATACGTGTAGGTCTATGTATAGATTTATGTTTGTGCATATGTGTAGGTTTTTTTTATGTATATGTATTTTAAAACCCTACCAGCGTGTACGGACACCTACTGTATCCGACCTGAAGCACACCCATAGGGTATTACAGGGTTCTACCTATCAAATACCTACCACTCCTCTCACACATCTCCATACCTACCACTCCCAGGTGTCGTGTCCAGATCCGGTACGCTCACGTACGAGGCAGTGGCCCAGACCACAGCCACCAACCTAGGCCAGACCCTGTGTGTAGGTATCGGCGGCGACCCTTTCAACGGCACCAACTTCATCGACTGTCTCAAGGTGTTCCTGGAAGATGACCAGACCGAGGGTGTGATCATGATCGGTGAGATTGGTGGGTCGGCTGAGGAGGAGGCGTCTGAGTACATCAAGGAGTTCAACCTGTCACGCAAGAACCCTAAGCCTATTGTCTCGTTTATCGCCGGCCGCACGGCCCCTCCCGGACGACGAATGGGTATGTGGTGGTTGTTGGATGGGGAGTGAGTGTGTGTGCGTAGGTGTGTTGTGGATGGTTTGGGTGTGTCTGTATACGGTGTGGTCCGTTGAAGCGGGCTGAGTATGCATATGTGTGTTGCAATGTATCGTGTCAGGGAAGGTATTCTTGCTCAAGCGTGTACGTGTGTATATTGTATATGATCCAGATTCGTCTGTATGTGACATGTTCCGTTGAACTGTACTACATACACTAGGTATATGTGTACAGTGGATGAGGCTACATGTCGAAGTGCTTCATGCATGTGCACATCTATCTGCTATATAGCACGACACTATGTATGGCATACACCCTGCATCTTAGAAGCCACATCTCTCAGTTGTTGTGCATTAGAACATATGTACATACACGGGGCATATGTGTACAGTGGATGAGGCTCCAAGTCGAAGTGCTTCATGCATGTGCACATCTATCTGCTATATAGTACGACACTATGTATGGCATACACCCTGCATCTTAGCAGCCACATCTCTCAGTTGTTGTGCATTAGAACATATGAAGTTCGTATCACTCTGACCATATCGCATGTAACAGTTTAAGATGTCTCAGTATCACACTGGTACCAAATGCCACTATATGCATAGATATATATATGTATTATATTATGCTCATCATATATCTTCCATCTCATTCTATCCCACCGAACACTATCGTCCGTACACCTCCACCGCCTCCAACCCAATCGCCACTCATCCCATGTTTCTATTATGTTGTTCCTATCACATACCTTGTGCACACACAGGACATGCTGGTGCCATTGTGTCGGGTGGTAAGGGTGGTGCTGATGACAAGATCAAGGCTCTGCGAGACGCAGGTGTGGTGGTAGTGGACTCGCCGGCCAAGATGGGCGTCACTCTACTGGAGCAGATGAAGAACCTTGGACTGGCTTAAGCAACACGCACAGGCCACAGAAGTAGTTTAGTAGCGTAGTCAATCGCATTAAAGCAATACCGTCACTCCGTTATCTTATGCGGGTTAAAGTTGGATGATAGTTGTCAGGTTGCGTTTCATTTACGTTACAAAGCACCACAGATGTGTACAGAGATATATATATATATATAATACAAATATAGATTTGTATTCTATATATTATATACATATTAATAGATATCAATAATAGGGTACAATGTATCAGGTACTACAGTGTCAGACATAGTGGACAAGTACTTATATATATATATATATATATATACGAGAAAGAAGTGATTCTAACTGAGGTTCCTTGTTTTTATCCCTAGTTGTCCTTTCTTTATTATGTATTCTATATGTATGTATATATATAATATATGTATATATATATATATATATATACATATATATATATATATACGAGAAGGAAGTGATTCTAACTGAGGTTCATTGTTATTATCCCAGTTGCCTTTCTTTATATGTATTCTGAGTTTTGTTTCTTGTATGTATTCTAAGTGTCATTTATGGCGTACATCCTGAGTGACAGTACATTTCCATGCATAAATAGTTATCTAACTAATCTAAATGCCTTTCCTCTATATTAATCTAACTGACATTTTTCACATGCATTCGAAGTGCCATTCCTTATATGTATTCTAACTTTCAACCCTTGTGTGTATTCTAAGTGACACGGCTTGCATGTGACCTATTTTAAGTAGCATTCCCTATATGTATTCTAACTTTCAACCCTTGTGTGCATTCCAAGTGACATGGCTTGCATGTAACCTATTCTAAGTAGCATTCCTTATATGTATTCTAACTTTCAACCCTTGTGTGTATTCTAAGTGACATGACTGGCATGTAACATATTCTAAGTCGCAAGCCTTTACGTGTCTTCTATCGTACTGAAGTTCTCATTTTAATCTGAAGTGCCATTCCTTATAACTATCCTAAGTGCCATTTATTCATGTAATCCAAGTACCTTTTTTTATACACATTCTACTTAAAATTCCTTTGATATATTTATCCTCTTATTCCTTAGAATTCCTGAATTATAACCTATGCGCCATTCAATACCTGTATTCTAGGTGTGCTCTTTTAAATGGATTTTAAGTGGCATTCTTTATATGTATTCTGAGTGCCATCTCTTACTTGTAATCTAAGCGCCATTCCTTATGTGTATTGTATGTGCCATTCCGTATATTTATCCCAAGTGCCATTTTTCCTATGTAGTCTATATGCCAAAGCGCCAGTCCTTGTAACTATCCCAGTTGTCATTCCTTATTTTATCTTAAGTGCCATTCCTTATTTGTACTCTAATTGACATTCCTGACATGTAAACGAAGTGTTATTCTTTATATGTATTCTATAAATACCATTCCTTATGTGTATTCTAAGTGCCATTCCTTATATGTAATCTAATTTCATGGTAGTGGACAGCACGGGACGTATCTCTCAATTCTAGGAGTTTATTGATATGTAATCTAAGTGACATTCCTATTGTATAATATAATTGCCATTTCTTATTTATATTCTAGCTGACATCTTGTGGTTAACCGATGTGTCATTCCTTTTATTCAACCTCAATTGAAGTGAATTTCTTACATACATTTTAAGTACTATTCGTTGTTTGTGATCTGAGTACCATTCTTCATATGTATTATAACTTTCATATTCTACATATATTTTACATATATTCCATTTATGTATTGCATGTGCCTCTACCAATTTGTATTCGAAGTCTGAGTGCCATTCCGTACATTTATCCTAGCTGACATTCGATATACTTCTCCTGAGAACTGTTCCATATATTATGCATGTATTCTAAGTGCCGTACCTTATATGTCTTTTTTAAGTGCCCTTCTATGTATGTATTCTAAGTAAAATCGATTATATATAATATAGGCATCATTCCTTATTTGTATTCTAGATGACATTCCTTATGTCAAACCTGAGAGCCATTCCTTATATGTATGCTAACTAATATTTGTTATACTCATCCCAAATGCCATTCCTTATATGTATGCCAACTAATATTTGTCATATTCATCCCAAGTGCCATTCCTTATATGTATGCTAACTAATATTTGTTATATTCATCCCAAGTGCCATTCCTTATATGCAATCTAAGTACTATTCCTTACTCGTATTCCAACTTGCATTCCATGTATATATTTTAAGTGCCATTCCTTACATGTGATCCAATATACGTTCTATACATTCATGCTAAATGACACTCCTAATGTGTTTTCTAAGGCCCATTTCTTTAATGTGTTTTACTTATACTCGCTCTGAATGCAATTTTATATATATATAAAAGACCAATTATATTTAAATTTATATATTTAAATTTATTTACTTTATAATACATATTTTTAAAATCGGAGTGATACAATCAGGGTAAGATCTATGGACTCCATCTCGACCCTGGCAACCTACTAGTTGCGCTACAAACGATTGCTATCTATAACAATCTCTGCTTTCAGGGTTCAAGGTTTTAGACTATGCTTTCTACTAACGTAACTGTGCGCCAACTGAACCATCTCTCCAGACACCATTCCTTTGCTGTTCCTTTGCTGTGCTCAAATGAATCCTCGTCGCTCTGTTAGTCTGTACTAACGCAACAGAACGATACATCCAATCGCGCCACACAGACACCGCCACATCTCCGTCACCCTAATAAACCTGGTTTATACCCGTGAAAACCCCTGGGTTGCACCCGCCGAGTTGATACCGCGAGCGATACTCTATACAGCACCCCTGCTTACAAATTATCAAACCTCTCGTCATCAGCCGCCTTCCTCTCCACCAGCGCCACTTTCTTAGCCGCCTCCGCCTCAGAGAACGCCAGCAGCAACGCACCGACTGTAAAGGCCTGGGCACCCACACGTCCCCTCTGAAAGTACTGAGTGTACAGGTGATTGCCCTGGCGGAACGAGACAAAGGCCCCCGCCAAACAGCCGCCCGTCAGAGCCACCCCTGTGAATGGCCACGGCAGCACACGGCAGCACACAGCACAGCGACGGGTGGGTGGGGGTGGATGGGATGGGGTGGTGAGTGTGCGTGGCAGTAGGTATGCGCTTGCATGGTGACTATCATTGTTAGATTGAATGAGACTGGCGGATACGTACCGTGAGACAGCGGTGAGATGTAAGGGGCGTGTGGACACGCGAGGCAAAGCAGAGCGACACTCATCAAAGCAGAATACGTAACGAAGGCTTAGCGCTGGTGCAGAACAAAGGCGGACCAAGCAGCAGAGGGAAAAGGCTACAAGAGAGAGGTTCAAACGATAGCTAACAACCTTGGATCAAACACACCAATGAAATCACCGACAAGTAACACCCCGAATGAAAAATGGCGCGAAGAAATCTCGTGTGGGAAGGTGGAGATAAAATGTTACTGCAAAAGGTTATTTATATATATATACATACATACATACAAAATATATCTATATATATATATATATATATATATATATATACGAGTATTTACCCAAGTGTACATATTCTTCAAAATAAGCCACGAGTAATAAAAACCAAATAGATCATACATGCAGTCACACAAAAACAATAAAATTGTAGATTAAAGTATATATATATTATATATATATA